>NC_054373.1:11131560-11284060 GCF_017654675.1 Xenopus laevis
GCAGGGGCACACGGGCAGATTCGGGGAGATTTAATCGCCTGACGACTAATCCCTATTCTGCTGGGCGACAATCTCCCGGAACTGCCTTTCTCCTGCTATAATGAGTAGGGATACACCGAATCCACTATTTTGGATTCGGCTGAACCCCAGAATCCTTCGTGATAGATTCGGCCGAATACCGAACAAAATCCAAACCCTAATTTGCATATGCAAATTAGGGGTTGAAAGGCTAAAATATTATATACTTCCGTGTTTTGTGACCAAAAGTCACACGATTTCCCTCCCCACCCCTAATTTGCATATGCAAATTAAGATTCTGTTCGGCCGGGTAGAAGGATTTGGCCGAATTCGAATCCTGCTGAAAAAGGCCGAATCCTGAACCGAATCCTGGATTCGGTGCATCCCTAATAATGAGAAAACGCCTCATGATGAAACTTTGGGCGACTTCGGAAATCGAAGTGCCGCAAGTGCATTGGCGCAGGCGATTTTTCATTTTAGCAGGGGGAAGGCAGTTCGGGAGATGGTCGCCCTGCAGAACAGGCGATTACTCGTCAGGCGACTAAAACTACCTGAATCTGCCCGTGTACCCCTGCCCTTACACCTGTGTGCTGTTGGGTCAGGGTTCTTGTTAGGTCGGGGTTCTTGTTATTTCGGGGTTCTTGTTAGGTCAGGGTGCTTGTTAGGTCAGGGTTCTTGTTTGGTCAGGGTTCTTTTTAGGTCAGGGTTCTTGTTTGGTCAGGGTGCTTGTTAGGTCAGGGTTCTTGTTAGGTCAGGGTTCTTGTTTGGTCGGGGTTCTTGTTTGGTCGGGGTTCTTGTTAGGTCGGGGTTCTTGTTAGGTCGGGGTTCTTGTTAGGTCGGGGTTCTTGTTTGGTCAGGGTGCTTGTTAGGTCAGGGTTCTTGTTAGGTCAGGGTTCTTGTTTGGTCAGGGTTCTTGTTTGGTCGGGGTTCTTGTTAGGTCGGGGTTCTTGTTAGGTCGGGGTTCTTGTTAGGTCGGGGTTCTTGTTAGGTCGGGGTTCTTGTTAGGTCGGGGTTCTTGTTAGGTCGGGGTTCTTGTTTGGTCGGGGTTCTTGTTAGGTCGGGGTGCTTGTTAGGTCAGGGTGCTTGTTAGGTCGGGGTGCTTGTTAGGCAACAATTATTATGAAATGTTTATAAATAAATAAATAGTGTTAGCAAAGGAAATCTGCATCTTAGTAAATCCTATGTACATGATGTGCTCTATTGTTGCTCTACTCTCATGGATGCCCCATAGTACAGTATATAGTGAAAGGACCACATTCGAATCCTGCTGAAAAAGGCCGAATCCTGGATTCGGTGCATCCCTAATAATGAGAAAATGCCTCATGATGAAACTTTGGGCGACTTCGGAAATCGAAGTGCACCCATGGGCTGGTCAGTGTTTTCCAGATTGGCTTGTGTATGGCTGCATTTACCCTACTAAAGGTGGTCATAGATGCTACAATTACGATCTTTCCTGGAAAAGATCTTTCCAAGAAAGACTATTCTTTCAATACACACGTGTAGAGCTGAAGCGTCTGATATACATATAGAAACAATAGAATTGTACCTCTATCTGACGATTCAGCACTAACAATGGCCGATGTTCAGGTGCCTTTAAAGGAGCCCGATCAAGGAGCCAACAATAGTCTTCTGCCAATATCAGTCAGCTCATCTCCCACCATACACGCACCGAATATTGTACACATTTTGTTTTGTACTATATTATTGGTGCATCTATGGCCACCCTTAAGGTGGCCATAGACTCCAAGATGTCGCCAAACGAGCGGATCTTTCCCCGATATGCCACTAAACTGCGTGGCTATATCGGGGGCAATTCGAACGTTCGGCCGTACGGCCGAACGATCGAATTACGATGCGCCAAGCGGCTCCGACGGGTCGGTCGGGTAAAAATCCAACCTTCCCGATCGATATCGTGGCCAGATATCGATCGGGAAGACCCGTCGGAAGCCCCCATACACGGGCAGATAAGCTGTCAAATCGGTCCAAACGACCGATATAGGCAGCTTTATCTGCCTGTGTATGGCCACCATTAGGGCTTTAGCAGATTCGGGGAGATTTCGTCGCCTGGTGACTAATCGCCTCTTATGTGTGGCGACAATCTCCCAAAAATGCCTTCCCCCAGCTATAATGAGAAAATGCCAGTGCCACTGCACTCGTGGCGTTTCGATTTCCAAAGTCGCCCGAAGTTTCCTTGTGAGGCAACTTCGAGCGACTAAGGAAATCGAAGTGCTGCAAGTGCATTGGCGCTGGCGTTTTCTCATTATAGCAGGTGGAAGAAAGGGGGCAGGCAGTTCGGGGAGACTGTCGCCCCGCAGAAGAGACGATTAGGTGCCAGGTGACTAAATCTCCCCGAATCTGCCCGTGTGCTACAGCCCTTTGAGTGAAGACACACAGAGCTACTAGTAGCAACTACATGTGGTTGCAAAAATACCCTGCCATAGACAATACTGAGAATTGCCTCTGCTAAAACACATAAAGGTGGTTATTTACCAAAGGTTGAATTGATTATTAACCAGAAAATTTGAGTTTTTGAGGGTATTTCGCAGTCAAAATTCTAATTTTAGGGTAAAAAAAACAAATCTTTTGAGATTTATTATGCCCTGAAGCTGGAAATAGCTCAAATTCAAAAATATTCTACCTAAAACCTGCCGAGGTCACGTAGAAATCAATGCCAAATGTCCCTTGAACCATTTGAAGATGTTTGTAGCCTTCCTGATGTGCGAGTTTTTTTCGGTGGGTTTAGCTTGAAAACTCGATTAATTTGAGTGATTCGAGTTTTTTTTTGGCTGAAAAACTCGATTTGAGCATTCGAGTTCTTCACCACGACTACACTGATTAGAGTTTTTTACATTCCAGTTTTTTCATAAATTAGAAAACATTCGAGTTGTGAGTTCATTCATGGTATAAAAAACATCACAAACCTCTAAAACTTGACCCTTAATAAATAACCCCCATAGGGGCAAATTCACTATGCGCCGAAGCGCCTAACACTAGCGTCAATTCGCTAGCAGTGGGCATTTTCGTTACTTCGCAAATTCACTAACGAACCTGGCGTAACTTCACTAGTGTTACTTCGCACGCTTACACCTGGCGAATTTGCGCAACGGACGTAACTACGCAAATTCACTAACGCCCGCATTGTACTGAACGCTACCTTTTACGCCACACTTCCTTCGCCACCTCAGACCAGGCGAAGCGCAATAGAGTAGATAGGGATTGCTTCAAATTTTTTCTAAGTCCCAAAAAACGCTGGAGTTTTTTCTATATTATGGGTGATAGGCTGAAAAAGATCGAAAAACTTTTTGGGGCTCCCCTCCTTCCCCCCTACATTTCCTAACTCATGGCAACTTAACTATACAGTGGGCACATGTGTAGGGCAAAATAAAATTTTTATTTGATGTTTTGAAGGTTTCCCAGGCATTTGTAGTGATTCTACGTATTCCTCCATTGAAATTTGAATTTGGCGCCGTATGCAAATTAACCATCGCTAGCGTAACTTCGCTTCACTTAGCGAATCAACGCTAGCGCAACCTTACACTACCCCTGAGCGCAACTTCAGATTTTAGTGAATTTGCGGAGTGCTGGCGAAACTACGCCTGGCGAAGTGCGGCGAAGTGCGGCAAAGTTATGCCTGGCACAACTACGAATCTTAGTGAATGTCCCACATAGTGTCTTAGCAAAGCCGATTATTTTCTATTTTGTAGCTGTGACAAATAGCTGCTTCTAGTAGCTCTGTGTGTCTTCCACCCTCAATTTTGTCTACTGACATACAAGACTACCTGCACCCAAGGCTATCCAGTATCCCCTCCATTTCTTTTTTTGTTCACATTCCAAACACTATTTTCAGCTCAGTTGTTCTCAGATTTTTTCATTAGAAATAAAGACTTTTTTCAGTTGCATTTTGCTTTTTATTTTTCCAAAATCTAAGTGTAAAGTTGAATGTTCGTGTCTCTCGTGTTTGAGTCTGACAGCTCAGTAATTCAGGTGCAGACTCTGAACTGTTACAGTTTTACAACATTTAGTTGATCCATTTCTCAGCAGCATAGTAACATAGTAACATAGTAAGTAAGGTTGAAAAAAGACCCATGTCCATCGAGTTCAACCTTTTTTTATTTTTTTTTTTGTTTATTAACTACCTATCTGCCAGTTGATCCAGAGGAAGGCAAAAAACCCATCTGAAGCCTCTCCAATTTGCCTCAGAGGGGGAAAAATTCCTTCCTGACTCCAAAATGGCAATGGGACTAGTCCCTGGATCAACTTGTACTATGAGCTATTTCCCATATCCCTGTATTCCCTCACTTGCTAAACACCATCCAACCCCTTCTTATACCTATCTAATGTATCAGCCTGTACCACTGATTCAGGGAGACAATTCCACATCTTCACAGCTCTCACTGTAACAAACCCCTTCCCAATATTTAGGCAGAACCTCTTTTCTTCTAATCGGAATGGGTGACCTCGTGTCAGCTGGAAAATAAAGCATTAGAGAGATTATTATATGATCCCCTTATATATTTATACATAGTTATCATATCACCCCTTAAGCGCCTCTTCTCCAGCGTGAACATCCCCAATTTGGCCAGTCTTTCCTCATAGCTAAGATTTTCAATACCTTTTACCAGCTTAGTTGCCCAGCATCTCTGGAGTATCAGCAACTATTGTATCAATTCTAACAGCTGCCTGTAATGAAACCCAGGGCCAAATAATAATAAAAAAAAATCAACTAAATGTATCAATTGAGAATAGTTACAGAGTCAGCGACCCCCCTTCCCTTCCATATCTGCTTCAGAAAGACGTAAAAAGGTGAAAAATGAAAACTTGGAAGATGAATAACCCATCAAACACTGCTGCTACCTTCTTACAGTATTAGTGGTGTTTCAACAACCAATGAATGATCATCTGATCCTATTGGAGCAGTAGTGGTGGAAGGCTCAGTTGAAAGGCCAAGTTAACCCATTCCCACACACTTACCAGAGCCCTATACGTTCAGGGGCTCAGCCCAAACAATTTCAATGGTAACTGTAACTTGGAAACAGGTTAATGCAATGATACCACAAATAAAGGATCTTGCACCCAAAATCAGCCCATTTGTACAGACAGTATATTCATTTATCTGGCTCCCATTTGTCTGGTAATTGCCTGGGGCACTTTACTGCCTTTCATAAAAGGCACTTTCAGATGACTCCCATGCAAATTATTTCAATAATCATTATTTATTTGCCTGGAGCTCCCAAGTTACGCAGCACTTTGCATGAATATATAACAAACAGGGGTCTTACAATAATTTAAAGGGGTGGTTCACCTTTAAATAAACTTTTAGTATGTTATAGAATGGTTAATTAGTCTTCATTGAATTATTTGCCTTCTTCTGACTCTTTCCAGCTTTCAAATGGGGGTCACTGACCCCATCTAAAAACCAAATGCTCTGTAAGGCTACAAATGTATTGTTATTGCTACTTTTTATAAATCATCTTTCTATTCCGGTCTCTCCTATTCATATTCCAGTCTCTTATTCAAATCAATGCATGGTTGCTAGGGGAATTTGGACTCTAGCAACCAGATGACTTAAATTACAAACTGGAGAGCTGCTGAATAAAAAGCTAAATAACTCAAAAACCACAAATAATAAAAACAGAAAATCAATTGTAAAATGTCTTAGAATATCACTCTCTACATCGGGGGGTCACAACCTTTTTTAACCCGTGAGCCACATTCAAATATAAAAAGAGTTGGAGAGCAACACAAGGATGGAAAAGTCCCTTGGGTTGCCAAATAAGGGCTGTGATTGGCTATTTGGTAGCCCCTGTGTGGACTGGCAGCCTACAAGAGGCTCTACTTGGCACTACACTTGGTTTTTATGCAATTAAAACTTGCTTCCAAGCCTGGAATTCAAAAATAAGCACCTGCTTTGAGGACACTGAGAGCAACATCCAAGGGGCTGGAGAGCAACATCTTACTCACGAGCTACTGGTTGGGAATCACTGCTCTACATCATACTAAAAATAGTTTAAAGGTGAACAACCCATTTAACAAACAAGGTTTACTGGTTAAGAGCTCTTACACACGGGTGGTTTTTCCTGCGCTCCCCTGTGTTGCGATTTACACGCCCGTGTGTAAGAGCCCTATGAATGGGATCAGAGAGGTCTGTACAAAGAGCTTACATTCTAATTATGTCTCCTGCCCAATGAGCTGTGTAATTGTGAGGTGTGACGTATTGTACATAGAATAACTAGGTCAGCAAAGGACTCCACCATGGTACAGATAAACTTCCAGATTGACCAGATTAGCAATAGACTTTGTGTTCAGAACTCTAATCTAGGCAGATGCAGAAAAATAAATTGTACAATCAGTTTGGTCTAATTTAACCAAATTAGCCTCTCCCCTTCCTATCACATTAGTGTATTTGGATGTAAACAATAAATAGGTATTTATTTACTTAACCAGCGACACTATCGTGAAATATGACTTTAAATGAATCACGTAAAGATGTAAGCGTGCCTCCCCGCATCTCGCCGGCATAAGGAGCAGACGGAGGGTAGCATTAATGCAGACTGGCTCCGAAGGGGTTAAGCAGTTAAGCTAAGTGGAATTAGTTCATCTTAAAACTGGTTGAGAAGGATTACATGTTATTTTTGGAAAACACATGCTGATTTCTATTTGCATGTCAGGAGAAACACACACAAAAAACAAATACATTATTATTTTAACACATTCATTTGCTGAGATTGGATGACTTTACTCATTATCCCTATTAAAGGGGTTTTTTCACCTTTGAGTTAACTTTTAGTATGGTGTAGAGAGTGATATTCTGAGATATTTTACATTTGGTTTTCATTTTTTATTATTTGTGGTTTTTGAGTTATTTAGCTTTTTATTCAGCAGCTCTCCAGTTTGCATTTTCAGCCATCTGGCTGCTAGGGACCAAAGTACCATAGCAACAATGCTGTGATTTGAATACTAGACTGGAATATGAATAGGAGAGTGGTTGTTCACCTTTGAGTTAACTTTTAGTATGGTGTAGAGAGAGATATTCTGAGATATTTTACATTTGGTTTTCATTTTTTATTATTTGTGGTTTTTGAATTATTTCGCTTTTTATTCAGCAGCTCTCCAGTTTGCAATTTCAGCCATCTGGTTGCTAGGGACCAAATTACCCTAGCAACCATGCACTGAATGAGAGACTGGAATATGAATAGGAGAGGCCTGAATAGAAAGATGAGTAATAAAAAGAAGCAATAACAATACATTTGTAGCCTTACAGAGCATTTGTTTTTGGGGTCAGTGACCAGAAGAGTCAGAAGAAAAAGGCAAATAATTTAAAAAAAACAATAAAAAATTAATAATGAAGACCACTTGAAAAGTTGCTTAGAACTGGCCATTCTATAACATATTAAAAGATTAAGCTTAAAGGTCACTCACCCCTTTAAGCAAGACAGTATTGAATGAAAGCAGGAGGGGATCTGACTACTAGTTTTGTTCTACTAGGATAAATCTTTCCTCCATTAGGGAAGTCTGATGGGGTTTTTTTCTCTTCAGGTGGGGTGATTGGATGTGTTTTGGCTGCCAGCAATCCCTCTTACAGATCGACCCCCTACCTGGAGCCGGGAGTCCTAGTGGCCCAGTTGAAAGAGCAGTATCAGGGCCGGGGGCCAAGCGTTATGCCACTGGATGCCATGGTTGCCCACATGCCCTGGATTAGTTTGTGAAAAGTTTCTGGAAGAAAACTGATAATATACAGGTGCGGGATCTGTCCGGAAACCCATTATCCAGAAAGCTCGGAATTATGGGAAGGTCATCTCCTATAGATGAAAAGGAAAACAACCAGCACACCCTGGCCTCTCGAAAAATATAGGTCCGGTGCTCAGTAAGAAGGGTTGGCACCCTCCAATGATCGTGAACTAAAAGGAAAAAATACCGGCACGAGGGACTCCATGCAAGCGGCCAGGCCCTATTGCAAAGTAACGTTTTGGGGGCACATCCCTTGTCTGACGAAGGGGCCTGCCCACGAAACGTTACTTTGCAATAAACACGCAGGACCTGCTTGCATGGAGTCCCGAGTACCGGTATTTTTTCCATTTAGTTCATCTTCTATAGACTCAATTTTGATCAAATAATTCAAGTTTTAAAAAAATAATTTCCCTTTTCTCTGTAATAATAAAACAGTATCTTGTACTTGATCCCAACCTTATTGGAAGCAAAACAATCCTATTGGGTGTATTTAATGTTTAAATGTTTTTTTTTGCAGACTACTTAAAGTATGGAAATGCAAATTACAGAAAGACCCCTTATCCGGAAAACCCCAGGTCCCAGGCACTGTGGATAACATGTCCCATACCTGTATCAGGATTTGGTATTTGGTTTTTGAAGCTTGTGAAAACTTTTGATCTTTTGTCTGATTATTTTTTTAATGATAAGGAGGAGGAAAGAGGGAATTAAGATAGTGGAAGGGGGTGGGGAGTCCAGGAATCCTTTTAGGCAAGGGCAGACATGGCGTTTTTTAAAAAGCTTTGCCAGGTGTAAATACGCATAAACTGCACTACCACTGAAATGAATGGAAAATGCACTATGGCAATTCACACAGGGCGCTTGCAAGCCGAAATCCGCCACCGGACGACAGTATTGGCGTTTTTCAGCAGAAACGCCAATACGTCAAGAAATTACCAAATCAATAGACTCTATGGGATCTGCACGTTTGAAACCACACTTTGCATAAATACGTCAATGAGAACAATGAAAAGTGCATGTTGGGAAAAGAAACCTACGTGCTGAAAAATGCAAGAAAAACGCATGTTGACATCGCGTGTGGTTTCAGTGGCGTATTCACGGCCGGCGTTTCTTTTTTAAAAACGCAATGTAAAAACGCCACGTCTGGCCTTGCCCTAAAGGATTCCGTAGTGATACAATTCAAATTAAGGGCTTTAGCACATGGGCAGATTCGAGGAGATTTAGTCGCCTGGCTACTAATCGCCTCTTCTGCAGGGCGACAATCTCCCCGAACTGCCTTCCCCCTGCTATAATGAGAGAACGCCAGCGCCAATGCACTGGCGGCGCTTCGATTTCCGAAGTTGTCCGAAGTTTCCTTGTGAGGCAACTTCGGCCGACTTCTGAAATCGAAGAGCCGCGAGTGCATTGGCGTTTTCTCATTATAGCAGGCGGAAGGCAGTTCAGGGAGATTGTCGCCCCGCAGAAGAGACAATTAGTCGCCAGGTGACTAAATCTACCCGAATCGGCCCGTGTGCTAGCTCCCTAAGCATATGTCATTAGTGATAATCATAGACATTTAAATGAGAAACACTTAACATCCTCCCAAACTGAAGCTAAAACACCATCTGGTGCCAACACCCATCTACCCTCCCAAACCCAAGCCAAGTGTAATATTGGTGCATAACAGGACTTTCTTGTTAAAGGATCAGTAACATCAATTTATAAAAAAGAAAAAAATCATTAGTATATAACGAAAAAAAAACACACAAAGGACATATTAAACTTTTAAATCGCTTGCGCTCCTCTTCAGAAAAGGCGACACGGCGACGATCCATTATGCAGTGATAGATTTCTCCCCCTGACTATCTCCTATACAGAAAGCAGGGAGGAGAAATCAAGCGCCGAATGATGGATCGTCACTGTGTCGCCTTTTCTGAAGAGGAGTGCAAGCGGAGTTTCAGTAAGTTCTTTCTTAATAAAGACTTAGCGATTTAAAAGTTTCATTTGTCCTTGTGGTTTTTTTTCCGTTCTATACTAACAAATTTTTTTTTTTAAAAAAAATTGAAGATACTAGTCCTTCAATGTCAAAGAGTTTGATTCAAGTTGACTCTCAACATGTTCTTGAATCTGATTTTATTCAGAACAATCTAGAACTAATTAGAAATGGACTGCAGTTTTAAACGGCTTTAAAATGGCTTACACTATCAAACAGCATAAGGGCAGGCAGGGCCGCCATCAGGGGGGGACAGGGGGGACAAGCGTACCGGGCCCGGGCATGAAGGGGGGCCCGGCAGCGCTGCATTTTTTTGAAGATCCGGGCCCCCCTTACGAGCGCCCGAGCCGTACGTCTTGCCTCTTCAGTGCCGAATGCGGAAGTGCCGAAAAGCCGAAGCCGATGCGACGAAAAGACCCGAAGTCACGGAAAAAGCCGAAGTCCCGAAGTCACGAAGCGCCGCAAAGACCCGAAGTCACGAAAACAGCCGAAGCCGAAGTCCTGAAGCAGCGCAAAGACCCGAAGTCACGAAAACAGCCGAAGCCGAAGTCCTGAAGCAGCGCAAAGACCCGAAGTCACGAAAACAGCCGAAGCCGAAGTCCTGAAGCGGTGAAAAGACCCGAAGTCACGAAAGGAGGCGAAGTTGAAGTACTGAAGCCATGAGTTCAATTCTACTGAACACCAGTTTGTGTTTTTTTTTTTTAATCCCCTGGCCACCAATGTATTATTTTAATATTCTATAGGCCCCTGCAACCAATCTTTTTTTTAAAACTTTTGTTTTTGGGGCCCCAATTTTTTTTTTAACTCGTAAGGGGCCCCTTGCCACCATTGTTTTTTTTTGGGTTTTTTTTTTAAAAAAAAAATTAATTTTCTTTTTGGTGGCCCCAAATTTTTTTAACTTGTAAGGGGGCCCCTGCCACCAGTTTATTTTTTTTTTCAAAAAAAATTATTTTTTTTTAAATTTTTTTTGGGGCCCCAATTTGTTTTTAACTTGTAAGGGGGCCCCTGCCACCATTTTTTTTTTTTTTTTCAAAAAAATTTTTTTTCTCCAAATTTTTTTTTTGGGGCCCCAATTTGTTTTTAACTTATAAGGGGGCCCCTGCCGCCAATGTTTTTTTTTTTTCAAAAAAAAATTAATTTTTTTTCAAATTTTTTTTGGGGCCCCAATTTGTTTTTAACTTATAAGGGGGCCCCTGCCGCCAATGTTTTTTTTTTTTTTCAAAAAAAAATTAATTTTTTTCAAATTTTTTTTTGGGGCCCCAATTTGTTTTTAACTTAGAAGGGGGCCCCTGCCACCAATGTTTGTTTATTTTTTAGTTTTTTTTACATTTTTTTTTGTTGGGGCCCCAAGTTTTTTTTAACAGGGGGCCCCTGCCACCAATGTTTTTTTTTAAAAAAAAAAATTTAATTTTTTTTTTTTGGGGCCCCAATTTTTTTTATAAGGGGGCCCTGACCATCAATAGCTTTTTACAACTTGTGTGGGGGGGGGTTACTTTTTTAGCGCTGATGTCTGTGTGGTCTTTTAACTGCGATGTGGGCGGGATATGGGGCGGAGCTTGGTCGTCAGTGTGGGCGGGACCCAGGGGGCCCCAAAAATTTTGTTGTACGGGGCCCCGTGATTTCTAATGGCGGCCCTGAGGGCAGGACTCCATGGACGGTTCGTCTGTGGAGTCCTGCCCTAAAAAAAAAAAAAAATACAGAAGAACTCTGGTTGCAAATGGTCTGGCTGACTTAAAGGGAAACTGTCAAGGGAAATTTTTCTTTTTCCAAAACACAAATCAGTTAAAAGTCCTGCTCCAGCAGAATACTGCACTCAAATCCATTTCTCAAAAGAGCAAACTGTTTTTTTTTTTAATTTCATTTTGAAATCTGACATGGGGCTAGAACTCACATATTGTCAGTTTCCCAGCTGCCCCCAGGTGTGTGACTTTGTGTGGCCCTGATAAACTTCAGTCACTCTTTACTGCTGTACTGCAAGTTGGAGTGATATCTCCCCCCTCCCTTTCTCCCCCAGCAGCCTAACAACAGAACAAAGTCCCCCCCCTAACACAAGGTAGCAGCTGCCTGGTAGATCTAAGAACAGCACTCAATAGTAAAATCCAGGTCCCACTGCGACACCTTCAGTTACATTAAGTAGTAGAAACAACAGCCTGCAAGAAAGCAGTTCTATCCTAAAGTGCTGGCTCTTTCTGAAAGCACATGACCAGGCAAAATGACCTGAGATGCACCTACACACCAATATTACAACTACAAAAAATACACTTGCTGGTTCAGGAATGAAATTTTATATTGTGAATTATTTGCAGTGTAAACAGTGTAATTTAGAAATAAAAACTACATCATAAAAATCATGACAGAATCCCTTTAAGGACCCCATTGGGCAGTGTATGGGGCCCTCCGTTGGGCTTTCCCGGTTGATAGATGGCCAACAGTCGGCCAGATGTTGCTTGGCGGGTTTATAAATCCCGTCGGATCGAGGACTGCATTGGTTCATTGATGCGATCCTCAATCCGCCTGTATTCTTCTCATTGTGATCCGATCATTGGGCTGTAAGGATAGAATGGCTAATTCTAAGCAACGTTTCAATTGGCCATCATTTTTCCCTTTTTATAGTTTTTTCAATCATATGCCCTCTTCTGCTGCTGCTTTGAAATTGGGGTCACTGACTCCATATAAAAAAACAAGTACACTGTAAGGCTACACGTTTATTGTTATTGATACTTTTCATTACTTATCTTTCTATTCAGGCCTCTCCTATTTATATTCCAGTCTCTTATTCAAATCAGTGAATGGTTGCTAGGTTAATTTGGACCCTAGCAACCAGATGGCTGGAATTGCAAACTGGAGAGCTGTTGAATAAAAAGCTAAATAACTCAAAAAACACAATGAAAACCAATTGAAAAATGTCTCAGAATATCACACTCTACCTCAGTGGTCCCCAACCAGTAGCTCGTGAGCAACATGTTGCTCTCCAACCCCTTAGATGTTGCTCTCAGGGTCCTCAAAGCAGGTGCTTAATTTTGAATTCCTATCTAAAAAGCAAGTTTTAATTGCATAAAAACTAAGTATAGTGCCAAGTAGAGCCTCTTGTAGGCTGCCAGTCCATATAGGGGCTACCAAATAGCCAATCACAGCCCTTATTTGGACCCGCAAGGACTTTATCATGCTGGTGTTGCTCCCCAACTCTTTTTACATTTGAATGCGGCTCACTGGTAAAAAAAGGTTTAGGACCCCTGCTCGCCATCTTACAAAAAGTTAAATAAAAGGTGAACAACCCCTTTAAGGTCTGGGGTATCCTAAGGAACATTTCCTTTAGACTGGGTATCTGGGATCCATCCTCATTACAATTCATCTGTCATTCATTATGTAGTTGAAGGGTTGGGCTTGATTCTGGAATCTTCGCTGTTTTTCCACGACTGCAGCAGTTTTGGATAATTGTTTTCAGCTGTGTATAAACTCTACTAGATTAACTGTGGGTCATTTGGACTCTCAAGTAATACTGTGCCATAACCACAGTTCCGTAGGGAAACAGTATTGATAAGTGCCACCACTCAGTGCTATCCTTTTATTTTTCTAGGTGAACATCGCTTAACTTCACAGATCAGATTCAAATATATGGCCATTCTTCTGAAAGCCGGTTTAGAACTTCCAAATGGAATGTATAGGTTTACCAGATTTCCAGGTTACTGTAGATCAGCAGTCTCTGACAATGGATTTTATAGTGAGGCAGGAGAGGGGTTACCGGAGGCTTGGACTTATGTATGACAGTAATGATACTGGGGGTTGCTTATGGCAACGAAGGTGTGATATAATAAAACTCATGGGAATTACAAGGGGACAACTCAATGAAAAGTACCCCCAACTAAAATTCATAGGGTTTTCAACTCATAGCTCTGTGATCTTTATAAAAGTAGCCAGCTGAATCGCTTTATATGGTCACAGAACCCCTCAGTGACTTCTAATATCCTTATCATTTACAGTAGGGGTACATTATCCCTTATAATACATGAGTGATACTCAGAGTTCCCTGTATAACTCAGCCTGTAGCCTTGTGCCTTTATATGGTCACAGAACAACCCCTCAGTGACTTCTAATATCCTTATCATTTACCGTAGGGGTACATTATCCCTTATTATTAACATGTATTTATATAGCGCCAACATATTGCGTAGCACTGTGAGTGATACTCAGAGTTCCCTGTATAACTCAGCCTGCAGCCTTGTGCCTTTATATGGTCACAGAACAACCCCTCAGTGACTTCTAATATCCTTATCATTTACAGTAGGGGGTACATTATCCCTTATAATACACGAGTGATACTCAGAGTTTCCTGTATAACTCAGCCTGCAGCCTTGTGCCTTTATATGGTCACAGAACAACCCCTCAGTGACTTCTAATATCCTTATGATTTACCGTAGGGGTACATTATCCCTTATTATTAACATGTATTTATATAGCGCCAACATATTGCGTAGCACTGTGAGTGATACTCAGAGTTCCCTGTATAACTCAGCCTGCAGCCTTGTGCCTTTATATGGTCACAGAACCCCTCAGTGACTTCTAATACCCTTATCATTTACAGTAGGGGGTACATTATCCCTTATAATACATGAGTGATACTCAGAGTCCCCTGTATAACTCAGCCTGCAGCCTTGTGCCTTTATATGGTCACAGAACAACCCCTCAGTGACTTCTAATATCCTTATCATTTACAGTAGGGGGTACATTATCCCTTATAATACATGAGTGATACTCAGAGTCCCCTGTATAACTCAGTCTGCAGCCTTGTGCATTTATATGGTCACAGAACAACCCCTCAGTGACTTCTAATATCCTTATCATTTACAGTAGGGGGTACATTATCCCTTATAATACATGAGTGATACTCAGAGTTCCCTGTATAACTCAGCCTGCAGCCTTGTGCCTTTATATGGTCACAGAACAACCCCTCAGTGACTTCTAATATCCTTATCATTTACAGTAGGGGGTACATTATCCCTTATAATACATGAGTGATACTCAGCGTTCCTTGTGTGTGTGTATAGTATATATATACATATATGATGCATGTTTAGCAGGGCAGGTGTGCATTTATGAGTCTGTGGATAGAATGCTTATTTTTGTGGGCTACATATAAGGTCCGTGTTGCTACTGCGAATGAAATCCGGCTACAAAGCCCAAGAAGTGACAAGAGGCCATTATGTGACACTTATAGACAGCGGCTGTAGCACTTGAGGGACAAAGCCCCACTGGCTGTTCTGTTGTGTCACCCTGGGACAAGCTGTCCATCCGCGCAAGGATACAAATCTATAGGGGCGTTATACGATTTTTCTCCTTCAATTCGCCACGTCCATTAATATAAAGTGAGCGAATAATCACGCTGCCGTCGATTCATTAACAATCATCTTCATTTCAGGCGGAAACTGTGCTTGGAAAATTAGAAAAGACGGAAAAACGCCAGGGAATTATTTCCGCTCTCCCTGACACGCGGAGGAGTTCTGCGTGTTGTTCTAAGGCTGTGGGCAGGCAAAAAAAATCCCAGAATGCAGTTCGGCGGGAGGAGGCGGAGTGAAATGGTGCTGGAGTTGGAGCTGAGGAGGCCACGCTGAGGCTTGGAGGACGCAAGGATTAGTGTCACAGTCACATAACACCCGGAATGGCTGAGCCACCGGGAAGCAGCAGTTCCCCTCAGCAGCTGGAGACAGGTAACCCCTCCGCTCGAGTGCAACTCACAGCCCACGTCTCCTTCTCACTTCCCCGCGGGCGGCTTTATAGGTTGGGGAGAACCGGTTTTATAAAACTTTTTGGGGGAGAACAAACAAACAAACGTCAAGGCAAAAGGGGCGTGTTTATCGAGAGAGGCGCAAAAGTGGCCGAGTAACTCGTGGCAACCATTGTTTTCCATTGTTGTGCGGAAGCTCTTTGGGCTTCAGTGATTGGTCACAGCTCTGGTCACTTGTTTACACCTGCGCTGGGCAACTTTATTCTTATTGCTCCATGCAGGCAATTAAAGTAGTCCCTATAGTGGGGCTGATAGGGTTATACTAATAGGCTGATGCCTGGGGGGGGGAATTGGATTCTATTTAAGGGGTACAACTGCCCCCTAGGGACAATCCTGCCTCATATTATTAATAATCCGACTAAAGGAAATCAAAGGCTTCCATATCTTTCTAGACTGCAACTGCCAGTCGTCCGCGTGACAGACAAAGGCTGGAGCTCCACAACATACGACGGAGCTGTGCTGCTATAAATCCTGGAGTCTGGAGCGAGATGAGAGTTGTAGTTCAGTGACATCTGCCCATGGTTTCTGTAAAACCTGCCGTGTGGATAGGAGGAATGCTAGTAGTTGTGCCACCTTTTCCGTTAAAAAAAAAAAAAAATACCGGCCTTCCTATATATTTAACTTTTTTCCCCCTGTTAATAACATTGGGATCAACCGTCATTTTTACCGGCCAGGTGGCAACGCTAAATGCCAGATGTGATCCTCCTCTGCTCGCTAAACTACTTTGGCTTTTGTGGGGAGTTGTAGGGAGCTATCCCCAAAAATGAGAATTTAATACCAGCCTCCTCATACTGAATTAAGAAACTTTCTCAATACGATCCAATAAAAATTCTGCATTGTTTCAGAAACAATCAAGTTGATCTTCGCTATTCCTCTCTCTGCATTCTCATAATGAAGCAGTTGAGTGTCAGATATTCGTTGACCGTAATGGTGGCCGTGCACTGAGAGATCCGCTCGTTTGGCGATGTTGCCAAATAAGCGGATCTCTCCCCGATATGCTTGATAAAGGGGCTCGACCCGAAACGTTGCACGTTCGCACGAAATAAATAGCAAGGGGTAACCCTGCATTTCAATTGCCTTGAGTGCCAGTGTATTTCTATACAACTCTCCCCGATATGACCACCTTGAGGTGGGCGATATCGGGCTGATCCGATCGTGAGCTTTAGGGCCCAAAGATCGGATCATAATGAAGGGTAAACGGGCTGTCGGGTCTCAGAGCTGCATCAACGCACAGATGCGACCACTTTCAGATGGGATTTTTAACCCTTTCTGATTGACCAACTTTTGGGCAGATGTCGATCGGGGAATCCCGTCGGCGGGCCCTAAACACGGACCAATAAGCTGGCGACTCGCTCTGTCTGCAGCTTTTATCGGCGCGTGTATGGGCAGCTTTAGATCCAATATATCTTATAGGAGGGTCTTCCTTTCCTAGCAGATGGATTAGAACTCACTCAAATATCTGATTCCAGTACAAACAAAATCTATCAAAATAACTGCCTTTTGCACAAATTCTGCATGTAGAGAGACACGATGTCTAGTGATTTTAATAGTGAGCTCTAATACATCCTTCTAGGCAAAAGGAGCCCCTATAAGATATATTGGATCTAACTGACAATGAATATCTGACACCCAACTGCTGCATGAAGACACAATGAAGAGAAACAGATGCTGAGAGAGAAATAGTGAACATAAACTTGATTATTTCAGAAATGGTACAGAATTTTTAATTGTATTTAGAAAGTTTCTTACTTCAGTATGCTAAAGCTAATTTTAAATTTTCATTTTCACAATAGTTCCCCTTTAAGCAGAACTAGAAGATCTGGAGGGCCATAGACTGTTAGCTCTTGATTCGTTGTCTGTATCAGCGCATTGAACCAAAGCAAAGTAAATTTCTGGGTGCTGTTGAATTCATAATAATAATAGCTTTAAATGAACCCATGCACCAGCTGTGTAACAGCAGAAAAGTTATCTGCTGTCTGTCACGTCTATTTATATGCCAGCTAGTAGCCTCTCAGGTCGGCCCTAAATCAGGAGTTGCAGCGAGTAACTTTCCACATGAAGTGTCCGCCGCTTCCTAGAGCAACAGCCAGAGCAATACAGACAGCAACAGACATTTGTGGCTATTTATGGCAGCTTTAGTTCACATTGTAGTACAACTTACCAACACAAAACAGAACTCCTATAGAATTTATCACTCAGTGTTTGTTTCCCCTTTGTTGATAGTGTCCATATAGGGGACAGTGGAGTGTCAGTAATTGCCTCAAAGACAAGTAAATGCAGTTTTTCATGTTCTTGAGCTGTGGCTCCCGGGATAAACCAGTGGGCTTGGCGTAGTCTGTTTACATACATAGTAAGTCAGGTTGAAAAAGACACACATCCATCAAGTTCAACCTTTTAACTTTTTTTTAACCTGCCCAACTGCCAGTTGATCCAGAGGAAGGCAAAAAAAAACATTTAAAGCTTCTCCAATTTGCCTCAGAGGGGGAAAAAAATTCCTTCCTGACTCCAAAATGGCAATGGGACCAGTCCCTGGATCAACTTGTACTATGAGCTATCTCCCATATCCCTGTATTCCCTCACTTGCTAAACACCATCCAACCCCTTCTTATACCTATCTAATGTATCAGCCTGTACCACTGATTCAGGGAGACAATTCCACATCTTCACAGCTCTCACTGTAACAAACCCCTTCCCAATATTTAGGCGGAACCTCTTTTCTTCTAGTTGAATAGGTGACCTCACATCACCTGGAAAGACCTACTGGTAAATAAAGCATTAGAGAGATTATTATATGATCCCCTTATATATTTACACAGTTATCATATCACCCCTTAAGCGCCTCTTCTCCAGCGTGAACATCCCCAATTTGGCCAGTCTTTCCTCATAGCTAAGATTTTCCCTTTACCAGCTTAGTTGCCCTTCTCTGTACCCTCTCTAATACAATAGTGTCCTGTTTGAGTGATAGAGTAAATGGGAGCACTCCCCCTTCTCTCACCTGCACGTGAAGATTCAGCAAGCCTGTGTGCTTGAGTGATGGAGACCAAAACTGTACGGCATATCCTAGATGGGGCCTTACAAGTGCTCTATACAGTGGAAGAATGACCCCCTCCTCCCTTGACTCTATGCCCCATTTAATACAACTCAAGACCTTATTTGCCCTTGATGCTGCTGACTGGCATTGCTTGCTACAGACAAGTTTATTATCTACAATGACTCCAAGGTCCTTTTTCCATTATGGATTTGCCTAGTGCAGTCCCATTAAGGGTATAAGTGGATATTTTTACATCACAGGTGCAGGACTTTACATCAGGCCCAGACTGGCAATCTGTAGATTCTGGCAAATGCCAGAGGGGCTACTATAAGGTGCCATAGAAAGTCGGTATTCAGTGGGTTGGTGGGGGCTGTTTGGGCCTTTGTGTACCTGAAATGCCAGGGCCTGTTTTAATTCTCAGTCCGGACCTGCTTTACATTTATCAACATTGAATCTCATTTGCCACTTAGCAGCCCAGATTGCCAGTTTGTCAAGATCATGTTGCAAGTATCCTGGCTGGATAATTTTGTGTCATCTGCAAACAGATACATTACTTACAACACCCTCTCCTAAGTCATTAATGAACAAGTTAAATAAAAGTGGACCCAAGACCTGAGGGACCCCGCTAAGAACCCCAAGCCCTTGCAATAATTGAGCACACATCCGTCAAATCCCATAACAAAATACACCAAGGCTTGCCATCACCACGTGGCTGCTCTTTGGTCCCCCCCCATATGTCGACTATCTAGTACACAACATGCTAACTGTCATCCTCCTCTTATCTCTTATGTACGGCAGTTTGTTTTTTCTCTCTACTGTTTATCAGACAGACTTGATACACTGCTCCCCATGCAGGTTGGTCATTCCCGATTGTCACCTAAAGGCTCTGTCTGTTTTTTATTTTTATTTTTTTTTAATTTTAAAGGAACAGTAACACCAAAAGCTGAAAATGAATCAAAGTAATTAAAATATAATTTACTGTTTCTCTGCACTGGTAAAACGGGTGTATTTGCTTCAGAAAGACTAATCTAGTCTATATAAAAGCCATGGGGGCAGCCATTCAAGCACAGGATACACAGTAGATAACAGATAAGTACTACTATAGTTTATATAAACAAGCTGCTGTGTAGCGATGGGGGCAGCCATTCAAGCACAGGATACACAGTAGATAACAGATAAGTACCTCTATAGTTTATATAAACAAGCTGCTGTGTAGCCATGGGGGCAGCCATTCAAGCACAGGATACACAGTAGATAACAGATAAGTACTACTATAGTTTATATAAACAAGCTGCTGTGTAGCCATGGGGGCAGCCATTCAAGCACAGGATACACAATAGATAACAGATAAGTACTACTATAGTTTATATAAAGCTGCTGTGTAGCCATGGGGGCAGCCATTCAAGCACAGGATACACAGTAGATAACAGATAAGTACTACTATAGTTTATATAAATAAGCTGCTGTGTAGCCATGGGGGCAGCCATTCAAGCACAGGATACACAGTAGATAATAGATAAGTACTACTATAGCTTATATAAACAAGCTGCTGTGTAGCCATGGGGGCAGCCATTCAAGCACAGGATACACAGTAGATAACAGATAAGTACTACTATAGTTTATATAAACAAGCTGCTGTGTAGCCATGGGGGCAGCCATTCAAGCACAGGATACACAGTAGATAACAGATAAGTACTACTATAGTTTATATAAACAAGCTGCTGTGTAGCCATGGGGGCAGCCATACACAGTCAATCACTGTAGCAGATGAAAATGGTCAAATCTGCCCAATCGATAATCCGACCAGTTTTTCTGGTGGACAAATATCCTTTGAGATCCTCCGGCCAGAGCTGAAAAATCACATGACCCGTTTATTAGTACGTTTATGGCCAGACTACCGGAATTTGTAACCTTTGAGCTCTACCTTTACAGCAGCTCTGTGTCGCCATACACATTCCACAGGTGCAGTGGAATATTTTCATTTAGATCACGTAGTCTCTTATCAGAGTGATGCAACTTGAGTTCCAGCAGGTGAACTATAACTAGCCACGCAGATAAGCAGCTGTCATTCTATTTATATACAGTACACCGAATAGGAAGTGAAACGCGTTGCTTTCTGAACTTGTGTTTTGGGGAGATATTGGTTGATCGGAGCTGCATTGTCTGTATTTTTTTTTTAGCATACCTCCCAACTGTTGTGTTTTTTTACGGGACAGTCCTGATATTGACAGCTCAACCTGTAGTCCTGGGTTTGTTATTGAAATATACCAACTTTTTCCAACTCTTTCCAGCTTTCAAATGGGGGTCACTGACCCCATCTAAAAACAAAATCTACACATTTATTGTTATTGGTACTTTGTATTACTCCTCATTCTATTCAGGCCTCTCCTATTCAAATTCCAGTCTCTTATTCAAGTCAATGCATGGTTGCTAGGGTAATTTGGACCCTAGCAACCAGAAAGCTTAACCTGCAAACTGGAAAGCTGCTGAATAAAAAGCTAAATATCTCAAAACCCACAGATAATAAAAAATTAAAACCAATTGCAAATTGTCTCAGAATATCACCCTCTACATTATACTAAAAGTTAATTTAAAGGTCAACAACCCCTTTCATACAGTTATGCATCACAATGCAAGTTACATGTCAAGTCACCCCTCTTAATATTTTATAGGGGTCCGTATTCCATATTTTGGCTTGACTGCAATATTGCAGTCCCTGAACCCTACTGCTTGACTCTAGTTCACAGCAAGGGTTCTATTTATATTCCTGGTAGCACTAAATATAAAACTACCTCTAAAGCCGTCACAGAATTACCACCCCAGTATGCCCCCAGCAGCAAGGACATGAGGATTTCTCAGAGATATGAATTAGACATTTTTTATTTGACATCTAGGAATGCATTATGACTAACATCCATTTACTCTCTTATTATTGTAAACATTTCAGAGAGCAAGTGCTTAAAGGAGAACTAAAGCCTAACTAAAGAAGTAGTCTAGAAATGTTGTACATTATATTTTGTGCTTCTGTACCAGCCCAAGGCAACCACAGTCCTTTAGCAGTAAAAATCTGTCTCCAAAGATGCCCCAGTAGCTCCCCATCTTCTTTTCTGCTGATTCACTGCACATGCTCTGTGCTGCTGTCACTTACTGAGCTTAGGGACCTACAGATAATTACTACATGGCAGCACAGAAACCAGTGCAATTAGCATCAGAATTTAATAATCAGACCTGTAGCATCAGCTTATATTACAGCCAGGGAAGCTCATTTTCTGCTGGATAATTAGTGACGAGCCCTAAGCTTAGCTTCTCAACAGCCAATCAGAGCCCACTGAGCATGTGAGTGTCACAGACACTTTCCAAGATGGTGACCCCCTGTGACAAGTTTGAAGTCCTGGATCATTGCTGCTATTGACAAGCTCAAACTTTAGCCTCGTGCAATAAGTTCACTATATAAAAATATGCCATTTTTAGCCACATTCATTTTTAGGGTTTATTTCTCCTTTAAGGTGGCATACACAGGCAGATATTGATCCATTAGATTCAGCAGTTTATCTGCCTGTGTATGGGGGGCTTCCCGATATGGGTTGCCACCTCACCCCTTTAAAACCCAACACATTTGGAATCCACAGCCGGCTAATTAGCAATTCATTTAGATGCAGACTGAACTGATTTATGTGCAGCCATGCATCTAAATAAATTGCTAATTGTGGATTCCAAATGTGTTGGGTTTTAAAGGGGTGAGGTGGCAACCCTATTCCCGATCGATATCTGACCAAAAATTGGCCAAATGTTGATCGGGCAGGTTATAATTTTCCTACTATTGAGGATGGCATCATGAATGTTCCCCTTACCAGTTGTTACCACATCACTATGACTGACAACCCATTTTTTCTTCTTCTTGTCTTTAGAGTTACACTTCTTAATTGCTCGTTTCCTTTCAAATGGACCGTACCATAAATCGGCAGAGGTAAGGCTTCATCTAATTGAATAGTTTAACATACTTTTAGTGTGGGGTGGATGGGTTTTGTTGTCTGATTAAGGGCAGGACTATATGGACAAATCGCATGCGATGGAAGTAAGGTAAGTGAATGCATTGTTGGATGGTCTTGCAGCGTTGATCCGTCACGACTGTCGGAAGCAGACGCAGCGTGATTTGCCGCGGGCGGTTTGTTGCAGTGCGTCGAATCGCGCTGAAAACGTCCATGTAGTCCTACCCTTAACGTCCTTTTAATTGCAGAGAATTTAGTAAATGATTTTTTACTTTGCGTTGATCGCACTGCTGATCCTGTACTTAGGCATTCAGCAAATGACCAGCCAATCATTCCAAGCACTTTTTCAGCCGAGTTGTTTTCAGATTATTCACCAGAAATAGACTTTTTTTCAATTGCTTTCCGTTTTTTTTATTTATACCGTTTTCCCAAATCTAAAGTTTAATATTTCTGTCTCTGGTGTTTGAGTCTGGCAGCTCAGTAATTCAGCTGCAGATTCTGAACTGTTACAATTTTACAACATTTAGTTGATATATTTCTCAGCAGCATCTCTGGAGTATTAGCAACTATTGTATCAATTCTAACAGCTCCCGTCAAAGGGGAATTCCGGTTTACCAAATCTGATAAAGAGGCCCATGTAACACAGAAACCCCCTAATATACCCATCACAGTTACCTGTTTCATTAAAAAGTAAGAATAAATGCCATTTTCTATGCTGAAATCCAGCTGTTTAACAGTTTTTCTCTTTCTGCATCATTTGAAATCCTGGCAGGGAAGGAGGGACTAAACACTGATGTTACAAATTGTAACAACTTCTCCACAGCTTACAGACAGCATGCAGGAACTACATAACCCACAATGCATTGCACTATGATGTTCCGTTCCTTATTGAAATCACATGTGCAGTAGTGATGTGCGGGTCAGGGTTTCCCTAACCCTCCCTGCTAATACCCGCACCCGCTTCCAGGTGTCCTTTTATAGACCCGCCCGTCGATGACATCACAATGACGTCACAAAAGGGGCGGGGCGAGCAGACGTGACACTATAAAACCGGAACCCGGAAGTCGGATGCCGGCATTTGAAGGTGGTGGCGGAGCACTGCGAGGTCGACCCGAACCTGCGGGTCCTGCGGGTATCGGGTCGGCCTGCACATCACTAATGTGCAGGGAATTGTGGGGTTTGGAGGATGCAGGCTGAGGACAGATGGCTGCTGATACAAAGTAACAGTAGTCAGACAGCTCAGCAAAGTAGTCAGACAGATCAGCAGAAGAGCAGGGGGCTAGGCTTAGGGAATTGTCAGAAACCATCAAAAATCATGAAAATTTTGCATATTTTCTTATTGATGTATATTGCAAAGTTGCTTGAAATTGTTTACTTTTCAAAAATCTAAAGTTATGTTTTTGTGGAGTTCCCCTTTAATGAAACCCAGAGATTCTGCTCAGCAGGGACAAAGATAAGAAATGTATCTAACTAAATATAAGAATTTAGTACAGTTTACAGGGTCGGCGACCCCCCTTCCCAGAGCTGCTTTAGATACTGTAGGTGAAAAATTAGACTTAACACTTCACACATAGAAAAAGTATAGAAAAAATAGGAAAAAGTCTTTATTTCTGGTGATCACAGATCGAAAATAGAAAGTAATTGGAAAAAGTTTTTCTGGTGAACTATCTGAAACCCAACTGAACTGAAAAAAGTGTTGGAAGGTGAGCAACCCCTTGAAATGACTCCGCTACAGAATACAATTTCAAGTCCTTTCTTTTTGTGTTAAGGGCTGTGTTTTTTTTGTTAGTAATTGTTATGATTATTTGTTTAGGTGCTGATCCAGCAAATGAACGAATCTAAGGTACGTAATAAACATCCTTTTCATTGCATGTAGAGCTCTATTTAACAATACTTGGTTTGACAAGCTTCAGCAATTCCCTCATTTCTCACAATTAATAACTGACAACTAAAATTCTTAATTACTTACATTCGCCACACCCTTGTATGGTTGCATTAGTGAAGGGCAGGTGACAACTTATCCAACCCACACCCTAACTCACCGCTGGTCAACCCATGCCTGCAGTTTCATGCTTGATTGTTTATTACCTGCGCCTGACCAGCTCCAGTGATGTCACAAATAGCTCAGGTTTGTATTAAAAAGTCATGGGAATAAATAAGGTTGGTGCAAGTGCACAGCCATATGGGTGGGGCCTTGTATCTAAGTTTTACCCACCCAAACCCACACATTCCACCTGTTGCTGCTTCATGAAAATCTTCACCTCTGAGAAGTAGTGACATGGGGCAGAGGGGTGTTTTGACCCTCTTTCTTCCCCAACTGAGGGCAGCAGCAGTCAAAACTCCCCTTGTGCCAGACCTCTAGAACTAGTTGTTTTGAACTGATAACTGATATCAAGGGTCAAATTAAAAATTTGAATTTTCAAACATTTTAATGGTCAAAACTGTCAAATTCAATTCAGGTTTTTTAAAAAAAATTCAAATAAAGTTTTTGAGATTTATCATACTCTGGCCCTTTAAGAACTCGAATTGAACTATTCGCAACCTAAAACCTTGCTGTTTAAGTCAATGGGAGAGGTCCAGGGATCAATTTGGAGTTGTTTGCAGCCTTCCTAACATTTCGATTCGAGTTTTCGGGTCGATCTAATTCATCTGAGTAGTAAAAATGTGATTCTTTCTAATAAATTTCAATTGGTCGAATTTATGGGAATTTTTAAAAACGCACATGAATTAGAGCGTCGATAAACAACCATTTAAGCAATCCAAGAAATCCTATTTCCCCCAATTCCTCTCCTATATGCGAATGCCTAGTGCTGGCTGGAGGGGTCGGCACCTCTCCCAATGATACGAATACTCAGAGATTTGGCAAACACAAAAAGACAGGGGTAGTGGGGAAATCCCTTGCACGTTTATTCAGTCATATGATATGACTAAATAAATGTGCAGGGGATTTCCCCGCTACACCTGCCTTTTTGTGTTTGCCAAATCGAAACAACCATTTAAAACGTGAGTGCTGTTTGAAGACCGATTCCTTTCTTTACTTTTTATTTGACTCGATTTTGTATTGTATTACTGCAAAAATTGTACATAAAGCTAAAATATAGCATTTTATATATTCTATATTCTTTTATACAATGCTTAATGTTAATTACTGTAAAATGCCATATTCCGTTTTAATAAAGTCAGATGTATACATTTTTTTGGAGTCTAATGATTACAGGGCTGAGCTCATTTGGGGTACAAGTGTTCATTCTTTTATGCTTCATTTCCATTGTCCTTCATATTCCCTTTATCCTCTACTTTGTATATGTGACTTGGGGCAGATATGCAATCTGGCCTCAGGTGTTCTAGTTACATTCAGGGTTTGGCTGGGCCATCAAAAAACATTGCGGGCCCCGCCGACCCAGACCTGTTCCTTGACCTCCCCCTGCCGAATCATTATAGAAAAGCAGGTTCACTCTGGGGTCAGGGGCTGTGCTGGTCCCTGATGCGGCAGCCCCTGTGAGACCTGACCGTCCCAGTGCAACAATGGTTACATTACATCTGTAGGGTTGAATTCTTTCTGTAAATATGATAGCAATACCCCAGCTTTCCATTTAGCATTTTGGCTAATGCCTCATGGGACCTTTTGTCTGCCTCAGAGTGGAATGTGGCCATGGGCAAAGCTAAGCTATTACTTACTAGAGGGTCCTGCAGCCCCCATCATTACATAGTTGATGGGTTGGATAAGCCCCATTGAGGTTCCAGTTAGACTATGTGGGCTCATTAATAATAAATAGCCAGTTTAATGGCTATGTACCTAACTTTAAGGTAAGGCCATTGGTTTTTGCTGGATTAAAGGAGAATTAACCCTAAACTTAAAAGTATGTAGTAATTATCTGTATTAATTACTAATCAGCCTTATATTGTGACATTTCTGTTCTATGTGTACTGTATATTGTGAGTGGGTCCCTAAGCTCAGTAAGTGACAGCAGCACAGAGCATGTGCAGTGAATCAGCAGAAAAGAAGATGGGGAGCTACTGGGGCATCTTTGGAGATGCATATCTTTACTGCTAAAGGCCACAGAAACCCAAGACATAACGTACAACATTTCTAGCTACTTCTTTATTTAAGCTTTAGTTGTCCTTAAGTTTACCTTTCTAATTACTCCTTACATCAAATTATATCTAAAGTTCTCAGATTGTATAGAGGCAACTTCAGCTCCTAAACTGAAGAATAGACATGTTTTGGATGTCTAGGGAGAAATAGGGTGTGAGGGAGGTTGTCAACAACACTTTTGGTAGAACTTTATGGTTTTTGCAGTATGAGGGGCAGATTTATCAAACTGTGAGAATAGAACTCAACACAGAAAAACTCACTTTTTATTCATTCCTATGGGATTTTTAGAATCATATTTATCAATGGAGTTCACCATTTGATAAATATGCTTTTAAAAATCCCATAGGAATGAATAGAAAGTGAGCGAGTTTTTTTCTCACACTTTGATAAATCTTCCCCTTAATATATTTCGGCACCATAAAGAGGGCCAACTGAACGGTCTCTGGGTTGTACTGGTATGCTATTTCTACCATAAGGAATCTGGAGACTGGACATGGAGCCTTAGCCCGGGAAAGGTCACTGATCTATTGATCCAAATAAATCATTAAAGGGATACTGTCATGGGAAAAATTTTTTTTTCAAAATGAATCAGTTAATAGTGCTGCTCCAGCAGAATTCTGCACTGAAATCCATTTCTCAAAAGAGCAAACAGATTTTTTTATATTCAATTTTGAAATCTGCCATGGGGCTAGACATTTTGTCAATTTCCCAGCTGCCCCTGGTCATGTGACTTGTGCCTGCACGTTAGGAGAGAAATGCTTTTTGGCAGGCTGCTGTTTTTCCTTCTCAATGTAACTGAATGTGTCTCAGTGGGACATGGGTTTTTACTATTGAGTGTTGTTCTTAGATCTACCAGGCAGCTGTTATCTTGTGTTAGGGAGCTGCTATCTGGTTACCTTCCCATTGTTCTTTTGTTTGGCTGCTGGGGGGAAAAGGGAGGGGGGTGATATCACTCTAACTTGCAGTACAGCAGTAAAGAGTGATTGAAGTTTATCAGAGCACAAGTCACATGACTTGGGGCAGCTGGGAAATTGACAAAATGTCTAGCCCCATGTTAGATTTCAAAATTGAATATAAAAAAATCTGTTTGCTCTTTTGAGAAATGGATTTCAGTGCAGAATTCTGCTGGAGCAGCACTATTAACTGATTCATTTTGAAAAAAAATTTTTTCCCATGACAGTATCCCTTTAATGTTGATGTGAGAAGCAATCTACATAGTTTTCAAAGTAAATTATGAAATATAGACTGACTAAACATTTGTAAGTATTTGCTGTGAAATATTTAGGTTCTGTTGCAATCCATTTTCTTTTTGAAGTCTCATAATTACGTGGAGTCCAACCGGGTGCAATTCAAGGGTTTAGGATTTCAGTGGTCACAAAATAAATGCAGTGCATTTGCTTCTAAAATAAACTCTGGAAGAATTTGTTAGAGAGCTGCATCTAAACAAACCACATCCTAAAACCAAGGAACTATCAAAACAAGTGTGGGCTAGAGGTGTAAATCTATGAACACAAGGAAATGGGGTTTTTGTCTGTGTAAAATGGATTGAAATCATACACCTAGATTGTAGGGCGAGTCATCCAGTAAAATTCTCTTGGATATTTTTCTCCGATTCTCGATGCCATTCAGGGATGAATTTTGAATTCTGCTTTGGCTATTTCACGTTGTTACTAACTGCAATTGTTTTATTATGTTCATTGTGATTGTTGTTTTGTAACAGGATAGAATTTTGTGAATTGTGTTTCTCTGATTTGTAATGAACTGAGCAGTGGCTCTCCTTCACTTCCTTGTTTGTTGATGCACCATGGACCGTCCCACATTGTCCATTGGCAGATGAAATTTTTTAACCTGAAAAATCCCCAAACTGATCGATATGCATAATACATGAACATCTGTTGGGATCGACAGGCCTTCATACACATAAAAATAAAGCCGTGTATATTTGCCTATGACCTTTCTTCGAGCACAAAACATCTTTCTACTTTTAACGATTTTCTGGCTAGTGTGTGGATAATTTGTGTAACTGTCTTCATAATTTCGGTTATAAAAAGAAAATAAAATCCCAAACTTTGAACGTTCCTGGAGCACCATTAAATCTAGACTCTGTCTGGAGAAAGCCATCCACCAAAATGGAGTCACTAGATAAGGAGGACATGAGTTAGACAAGCAACCAAGATGCCAGTGGTAACTTAGAAAGCTGGAGAGATCCACAGCAGAGATGGAAGTAACAAACCATTGGCCAACTGTAACCTGGATTTTCAACAAAATTGGACAAAAAGAAAACTACGCTTTTAACTTTTTTTTTTTGGCAATGTCGGATCCTGCTTGGAGTTTGTTGAATGGAAGATGGGATTCAGAACATACATGGATAATGGTTCCTTGGTCAGAAGCGATGTAACTCTTTGGCCCACATGGTAGTGGAAGCATCACATTGTGGGATACGTTTTATTCGCAGGGACTGTAAATCTGTTTAGGAATGGGGACAAAAATGTTTGGTTATCTACTAGAGACCCGAGATTAGGACATAGGTTCACTTTCCAGTAGGACAATTCTGATCACACTGTAGTAGTTTAAAGGGATCCTGTCACCGGAAAACCTGTTTTTTTTTTTTTCCCAAAACACATCAGTTAATAGTGCTACTCCAGCAGAATTCTGCACTGAAATCCATTTCTCAAAAGAGCAAACAGATTTCTTTATTTTCAATTTTGAAATCTGACATGGGGCTAGACATATTGTCAATTTCCCAGCTGCCCCTGGTCATGTGACTTGTGCCTGCACTTTAGGAGAGAAATGCTTTCTGGCAGGCTGCTGTTTTTCCTTCTCAATGTAACTGAATGTGTCTCAGTGAGACATGGGTTTTTACTATTTAGTGTTGTTCTTAGATCTACCAGGCAGCTGTTATCTTGTGTTAGGGAGCCGTTATCTGGTTACCTTCCCATTGTTCTTTTGTTTGGCTGCTGGGGGGCAAGGGAGGGGGGTGATATCACCCCAACTTGCAGTACAGCAGTAAAGAGTGACTGAAGTTTATCAGAGCACAAGTCACATGACTTGGGGCAGCTGGGAAAATGACAATATGTCTAGCCCCATGTCATATTTCAAAATTGAATATAAAAAAATCAGTTTGCTCTTTTGAGAAATGGATTTCAGTGCAGAATTCTGCTGGAGTAGCACTATTAACTGATGTGTTTTGGAAAAAAAAACAGGTTTTCCGATGACAGGATCCCTTTAAACTACTACAGTGTGATCAGAATTGTCCTACTGAAGCAGCACTATTAACTGATGCATTTTGAAAAAAAAAAAATTTTTTCCCATGACAGTATCCCTTTAAGATGGCGTACGTGAAGATCGGGGGAAATTAGTCTCCCAGCGACAAATTTTCGCTTCGGGCGACTGATCTTCCACCAAAATGCCGGCGAATCATAATTATTGCTGCCGGGAAGGCATTTGTGGAGATTACTCAACTGAAGAAGAGATTTGTTGCTGGGCGACTAATCTCGCGCCACCACCCTAAAGCTAAGGACCTGAACACGGCCCAGTCAAAGCCCACAATTTAAGAATCTGTGATTATTTTAAAATTGCTGTTCGCCCACTGTAACCGACGGAGCTTGTGCAATTTTGCCAGGAAGCATGTGTACACATTGCAGGATCCAGATGTGCACAGCTGCTACAGGCTTGCTCCGAAAGACTCTTTGTAATTGCAGCCACAGGTGGACTACCAAATATTGACTTGGAGTTGAATACATATGCAACCAGCTAGTATCGCCTTCCTTGTTTTGATTAACTTTTGTATTGTGATAAAAATAATTTTGCACCTTGAAAGTATTTTAATGCTATAACTGTAAAATGTGCAAAGCTCTGGGGGGTTAATTTTGCAAAATAGTGTACCTACAAGTTTTTTATTTGTCTGACCTGCCAGTTATTTTTCCTAGCAAGACTTGAGAAAGTTAAGCTCAAGTCAGATTCAATACTGATCAATGAATAAAATATACATTTATACAGTTAAATGAAGTGTCATTGATTTACCAAATTCCTACCCCCATCAGTACACCTGGTATACATATACAGTATAATGAGGTTGTTGTAAATACAGTATAGGATCCCTTATCCGGAAACCCGATATCCAGAAAGCTCCGAATTACAGAATGGCTGTCTCCCATAGACTACATTTTATCCAAATAATCCAAATTTTTAAAAATGTTTTCCTTTTTCTCTGTAATAATAAAACAGTAGCTTGTACTTGATCCCAACTAAAATATAATTAATCCTTATTGGAAGCAAAACCAGCCTATTGGGTTTATTTAATGTTAAAATGAATTTCTTGTAGACTTAAGGCATGAAGATCCAAATTATGGAAAGATCCATTATCCGGAAACCCCCAGGTCCAGAGCATTCTGGATAACAGGTCCCATACCTGTACTACCATGAGGCATGATTCAGATTTGCACTTTTGCCGGCAGCAACTACCCATCCTGGATGTTTTGGGTGTCACGCTCTGTCTAGGGCCTACCTGCACCTCATGTTAAGTGGAGAGAGAATGCCTATATGCTACTGATTATCGTACATATATCCATGGGGCTACTGTAAGAAGCTATAGACAGTCATTTTTTTGGCCCATGGGGCCTGTTTGGGCCTCTGTGTACTTAAAGGGATTATGTCATGAATTTTATCATGTAGTTTTTGTTTATAAATTTCACTATTACACTGCAGATAATTAACTCTACAATATAAAATTTCATTCCTGAACCAAGAAGTTTTATTTTTTGTAGTTGTAATATAAGTGTATAGGTGCATCTCAGGTCATTTAGCTTGGTCATGTGCTTTCAGAAAAATCCAGTGCTGCACTATGGAACCGCTTTCTGACAGGCTATTGTTTCTCCTATTCAATAACTGAAGGAGTTGCCGTAGGACATGGATCTTTACTATTGAGTGCTGTTCTTATATGTACTAGGTAGCTGTTATCTGGTTACCTTTTCATTGTTCTGCTGATTTGCTGCTGGGGTGGAAGGGAGGGGGTGATATCACTCCAACTTGCAGTACAGCTGTAAAGAGTGATTGAAGTTTATCAGAGCACAAGTCACGTGACTCAGGGCAGCTGGGAAACCGACAACATGTCTAGCCCCATGTCGGATTTCAAAATTAAATATAAAAAAATCCATTTGCTCTTTAGAAAAACAAATTTCAGTGCTGAAGTCTGCTGGAGCAGTACTATTAACTGGTGTGTTTTGAACAAAAACATGTTTTCCCATGACTGTATGCCAGGGCCTATTTTGAATCCTAGTCCAGACCTGCATGAATACTGCCCTGCTGCTTAGGCACTTTGCATCCAGACCCACCTTTCTTAAATGACATCTAAAGTTTTCTGCCTTGCTGCATTTATGTATCCATAACAGGTCAACTACGACAATTCCAGACTAGTGTTCTAGAGCACTAAGAAGTGCAAAATTGCGCCCTTTAGTTCTCATGCAATACAAACGTGTGTCCAGAACCTCGGCGTGTGCTGCAGTTTGGCCCTGGTGGGCGCATGGTGGCCTGTCTCTACTGCCTGCCCTATGATAATATAAGGCCCCTTTGCAGCAAATCTGGATATTTTAAAGTGCCCTGGAGTATGTTATGATGTAGTCACTGCGTTAGTCCACTAAAACATTTTTATAAAAAAATTGGCATCCGATTTGACGATACATCTGAAATTCCATTGATATTATTTTCCCTCGTTGGTATTATAAAGGATTGGCTGTCGGTTTTTATTTATTTTTTGCATATTTGTGTTTTTTAGGTGCTTCCCAAACGGCTGGACTGGCTGGGAAATGAACATGGCAGAAGCTTTGAAGAGATGGTAAGCTGTTGCTGCTGAGTCTTAAAAGGCTTTAGTAATGCCAGAAGATTAAAAAACAGTTTCAATGTAAAAATAAAAACTGGGTTAATAGGCTGTGCAAAATAAAAAATGTTTTAATATAGTTAGGCAAAAATGTAATGTATAAGGGCTGGAGTGACTGGATGTGTAACATAATAGCCAGAACACTACTTCCTGCTTTTCAGCTCTCTAACTCTGAGTTAGTCAGTGACTATAAGGGGGGCCACATGGGACATTACTGTTCATTGAGTTTGCAATTGATCCTCAGCATTCAGCTTAGATTCAAAAGCAACAGTTATGACATGTGCCCCCCCCCCTCAAGTGACTGATTGGTTACTGCCTGTTAACCAATCAGTGGAAACCAAGAGAGCTGCAAAGCAGGAAGTAGTGTTCTGGCTATTATGTTACACATCCAGTCACTCCAGCCTTTATACATTACATTTTTGCCTAACTGTATTATACACATTTTTTTATTTTTCACAGTCTATTTACCCAGTTTTTATTTTTGCACTGAACAATTCCTTTAAATGTTAATGGTTCAATTTAATAATGAAGTGTTTGCGAGGCAAGTATGGAGGCTGCATGCAGTATTAAGGTGAGATGCATTACTGTTTTGCTTATGCTTTTACTACATGACTGATTTGTTTATTTTCTAGATATCGGCGAACAAACACGTGTCTTCTGACCATTTACTTAAAATTTGTCAGCATCTCGGCTCTCTCCTTGGCAACATTATTCCCTGTAATGTTCAAACAGGATCTTTATTAGGTGCTGGGAAACAGTCTCTTCTGAGGACGGAAAAAGGTAATGGGGTATTCATTCTTTGCACTCCTACACATGTTCTTATTTGGGGGACTGCCTTATGGTATCAACCTTCCCTGTTTTATTAGTTGTCTTACATCAATGTGAACTACAGACAGGACTTTATGGCAAGTCTGGGTGGGTGGGTGGGAATAAGGGTTGTTTTGACAGATTTAAAGTGGAAATATACCCCCTATTTTTACATGAGTTCAGTCAGTTGGACAGTGTAGCAAAGGTGCTGTAGCATAACTTCCAGAAATAAATGTTAAGGATGCACCAAATCCATTATTTTAGGATTCCGGCAAATACCGAACCGAATCCAAAGGAAGAATTAAGGAGAACTGCGAATTTCTAATAAAAAATCTTTACCTCCTTGTTTGTTGGACGAAAAGCTGCATAATTTTTAAGGATTCAGTTCGGCCAGGCCCTTGGATTTGTTCATATCTGAATCCTGCTGAAAAAAGCCGAATCCCAAAACGAATTCTGGATTCGGTTCATCCCTAATAAATTGAAGGGGGTTATTTATCAAGGGTCCAATAGTAGTTTTTTTTTTTTATACCTTGAATTACTCACAACTGGAATGGTTTCTTATTTAAGAAAAAACTCCAATGCAAATAAACTAGATTCAGTGAATTGTTGTTAATAACCTGAAAACTCGAATGAATCTAGTTTTCTGCGGGAAAAAACTTAAAATCGCTCAAATTGATTGAGTCTTCGGGCAAAAACCTCCAAAACAAACTCTAACATCATGAAGGCTATTAACATCTTCAAAGGGGTGGTTCGCCTTTAAGGTAATTTTTAGTATGTTATAGAATTGGTCTTCATTATCTATTTTTTTTTTTTTTTTTATAGTTATTTGCCTTTTTCTTCTGACTCTTTGCAGCTTTTAAATGGGTGTTGCTGACCCCCCACCCCTCCCAGAGTGTCACTTTAATTTAACCCCACTGTGCAATGACAGCTGGTGCTGCTTGTTGCCTGAAGTTTGTAGTGGCTGCAAAACACCAGCAAATACCCTGCCATAGAAAATACTAAGAATTATCTCTGCTAAAAACTCTCAAATTGCATTATAAAAGTGTTTTAGCAGCGAATTGTCTGTGGCAGGGGTATCTTCTGGAGTTTTGTAGCCACGACATCTAGCAGTGCTCATCATTGCCTACAGGGCTATCACACACTAGGGGGCAGATTTATCAAGGGTTGAATTGAAAATTCAAATTTTCGAGTTTTTTTAATAGTCCAAACTGTCAAATTCGACTAGGGAGCTATTCAAATTTGATTCAAGGTTTTTTTTTTTTTTTTTAAATTCGAATTCGATTTTCAAGATTTATCGTACTCTGGCCCTTTAAGAACTCAAATTCAACTATTCGCCACCTTAAACCTGCCAAATTTCTGTTTGTTAATGGGAGACCTTCAGGGATCAATTTGGAGTTGTTTGCAGCCGGATTCGAATTTAATTTGAGTTTAGATTTTTAGATTTTATTGATTGGTGGAATTTCGAGTTTATGGGAGATTTAAAAAAAAAACTCATGCATTTGAAATTCAACCCTTAATAAATGTGCCTCTAGGAGACTAGTTGCCCATGGTAAATATGTGCTACCGCAGGCAACTAATCTGCCAATGCTTTCCCATTGAGATTGTCATCTGGCGACAAATCGCCTCTCCTTCAGACGACTAATCTCCTCAAACTGCCTTCCCGCCGGCTAGAATCGAAATTGCCGGCTGGATGGCACTCGGAGTGATTTGTTTTCCGAAGTCGCCCGAAGTTGCCTCCACGTTTTTCTCTGCCCTTAACATACACTAAAGCAAATAAACGTTTTTCAGGATGCAAGAATGTCCAGTGGAATAGACAGATGCTCGCGGCTCTGCACAGAGGAAGACCTCCTGAAATGCCTATTAACATCAGGTTTCCTCCAAATGTTGGTAAGCAAACTTTTTCACTGAATAATAAAAAAAAAAATGTATTGTTTAAAAACGTTATTTCCTTCTTTTAATGTAATTGTCTGTTGCGCCCTCAATGTCTGCTTTATGTATTGCAGCGGAGGTGAATTATGGGAAACATTTGTCCGGTGCCCTCAGCATTACATCAGGTTTTCCTGTGCAACTTTACCAACGTATGAAGATGCACAGGCGGATTCTCGGTCACCGCTCTTCCGTTTACTGCGTCGCATTTGATCGAACGGGTCACAGAATTTTCACTGTGAGTGCCTTTTTCACTTACGCATCTGGGTTTGAAAAAAGACAACCTGATCTATGTGAAGTAGAGGATCCGCACTCACTGGGCTTATAAAATAAAGATAATCTTTATTTTAAGAACTTCATCCTGACGTTTTGGCCCAACCCTTTGAGAAAGGCCTAGGGTTGGGCTGAAACGTGAGGTTGAAGTTCTAAAAATAAAGGTTATTTTTACTTTATAAGTCCTGTGAGTGCGGATTCTTTTGGACATATATGGAGAATCTTTGATATTTCTGAGTTTAAACTGTTTATTTAAAAGGGTGGTTCACCTTTAAGTTAACTTTTAGTATGTTATAGAATGCCTAATTCTAAGCATCTTTTTTTAATCGGCCTTCATTTTTTCTTTCTTATAGTTTTTGAATTATTTGCCTTCTTCTTCTGATTCATTCCAGCTTTCAAAAGGGGGTCACTGACCCCATCTTAAAAGCAAGTACTCTGTAAAGCTACAGATGTATTGTTATTGCACCTTTTTGTTAGTCTTCTTTCTATTCAGGCCTCTCCTATTCATATTCCAGTCTCTTATTCAAATCAGTGCATGGTTGCTAGGGTAATTTGGACCCTAGTAACCAGACTGCTGAAATTGCAAACTGAAAAGCTGCTGAATAAAAAACCACAAATAATAAAAAATGAAAACCAATTGCAAATTGTCTCAGAATAGCACTCTCTACATCATACTAATGGTTAACTCAAAGGAGAACAACCCCTTTAAGGTGATATTAAAGGGGTGGTCCACCTTTAAGTTAACTTTTAGAATGTAATAGAATGGCTAATTCTAAGCAACCTTTCAGTTGGCTGTTTTATTTATTTTTTTACAGTTTTTGTATTAGTTGCCTTTTTTTTCTGACTTTCTAGCTTTCAAATGGGGGTCATTAACCTCATCTTAAAAGCAAATGCTCTGTAAGGCTACAAATGTTATTGCCACTTTTTATTACTCATCTTTCTATTCAGGCCTCTCATATTTATATTCCAGTCTCTTATTCAAATCAATGCATGGTTGCTAGGGTGATTTAGACCCTAGCAACCAGAATGGTGAAATTGCAAAATGGAGAGCTGCTGAATAAAAAGCTAAATAACTCAAAAACCACAAATAAGAAAAAATGAAAACCAATTGTCTAAGAATATAACTCTCTACATCATACTAAACGTTAAGGGCAAAGGTGAACGACCCCTTCAAGATTTCTTTAAGAATGTCCTCAAATAAAACCAGTCCTGGGCTGTAAAACAAAGTTACCAGTCATACAGTTGGGTCTCTGATGTAGTGACCTAATCATTGTGTTTCTGTTCTTGAACATTAGGGTGCGGACGATGGCTTGGTGAAGATTTGGTCTGCACACAATGGTCGCTTGCTAGCTACTTTACGAGGCCATTCAGCAGAGGTCTCCGAACTTACTGTGAACTACGAAAACACACTAATTGCTGCTGCGAGCTGTGAAAAAATTATTCGTGTGTGGTCTCTCCGAACCTGTGCACCAGTGGCTGTGCTCCAGGGCCACTCTATCTCCGTTACCTCATTGCTAGTAAGTGATTTTTTTTAACTTAATTTCAGCGCTACACTGTTATACCAGTTACAAACTTAAGTTTAGATGAACTTTTTTGAAATACAGATACGGGATCTGTTATTCAGAACGCTCTGAATTACTTCTCCAATAGACTCCATTTTATCCAAATACTCCAACATTCCTTTTTTTCTATAATAATAAAATCGTACATTGGAAGCAGAACCAGACTATTGGGTTTATTTAACGTTACCTATAGTAGATTTAAGGTATGAAGATCCAAATTACAGAAAGATCCGTTATCTGGAAAGCCCCAGGTCCCGAGCATTCTAGATAACCTGTCCCATACCTTTAGTATGAGCAAATGCACTTGTGGTGTAACCAGGAGATGGTGAAACTGATGGAAATTGTGCCTTGTCTAGATTTCTCGGTTTCTAAAGCCTGCTCCTCAATGTTATTTTAGTGATTAATCCTCACTAAGAAAATTTTTGTAAAAAAAGGGTTTTATATTCTCCCTTTACAATTTACTATTAGACTCTGGCTACACAATGCAGTTTTAAAGTAGCACAATAAAGCATCTGTGCCAAATTCATTCACATTAAAGGAGAACTAAAGAAGTAGCTAGAAATGTACATTATGTTTTGTGCTTCTGTACCAGCCCAAGGCAACCACAGCCCTCTAGTAGTAAAGATCTTTGTCTCCAAAGATGCCCCAGTAGCTCCCCATCTTCTTTTCTGCTGATTCACTGCACATGCTCTGTGCTGCTGTCACTTACTGAGCTTAGGGACCCACTCACAATATACAGTACACATAGAATAGAAATGTCACAGTATAAGGCTGATTAGTAATTAATACAGATAATTACTACATGGCAGCACAGAAACCAGTGCAATTAGCATCAGAATTTAATAATCGGCAAACCTGTAGCATCAGCTTATATTACAGGGGAAGCTCATTTTCTGCTGGATAATTAGTGACGACCCATAAGCTTAGCTTCTCAACAGCCAATCAGAGCCCACTGAGCATGTGAGTGTCACAGACACTTTCCAAGATGGTGACCCCCTGTGACAAGTTTGAAGTCCTGGATCATTGCTGCTATTGACAAGCTGAAACTTTAGGCTAGTGCTATAAGTTCAGTATGTAAAATATGGCATTTCTAGCCACATTTGTTTTTAGAGTTTAGTTCTTCTTTAAGGTTTTAGTTCTACTTCAAAGGGCACCTGTTGGGCAAAAATATTATCCCCAACCAAAGGTGCGGGTTATAGAGCCCGCACTCCGGTTGGGAGTAACAGTAGGGGTTTTTTTTTCTTTTTTTGCCAGCACTAGGACATTTTGCGCCCCGGGAGGGAATTCCAGGGTGTGAGCGGCCATGTTGTATATAACGCATGTGCTTCCGATGTCATGCGCCTGCGCATAATATCTCGGCATTCGCTCATTATGTACTCGTACTGGGAGCTCCCTCTTGGTGTGGATGGCCTAGCGCTGGCGGGGGGCAATTAAAAAATAAATAAATAAATAAAAAGTTACTCCCAACTGGAGTGCGGTCTCTATTACCCGCACCTTTGGTTGGGGATAATATTTTTGCCCAACAGGTGCCTTTTAAGTCTGACACACAATGCGGTTGATCTGCTTTTTTTCGCAGCTTGTGTTTTGTACAGCGGTAGAGAAAAGTGTATCCACTCACATTCACACCCTCGTCTATCTCCACTGATGGCACCGTCCTGCGTACAGCTACACCGAGCAGGCTTTATCCCAAAAACATGAAACATGGGTTTTTAAGCTGAAATCCACTTTGTGTAGCTGCAAACAGACTGATGCAGGTCCTGTCACTGGAGTGAATCCTTTTTTCAACTTTTAGGGGAGCCCTTACCACAAATGTTTTTTTTTTTTTTTAATTAAAACTTTGATTGGGGACCCTGGCCGCCAATGTGTTTTTTTTTTGTTTTTTTTTTAAAAAAAAAAAAAACAAAAACAAAAAAAAACCGTTTATGGGGTGGCCCTGGCACCAATGGTTTTCTTTTAACTTATAGGAGGCCCTGACCACCGCTGATGTCTGTGTGGGCTTTATACTGTGCTGTGGACGGGATCTGGGTTGGGACTTGGGGGCCCGGCTGCGGTGGGCAGGGACCAGAAAACTTTGCTGTCCGTGATTACTGATGGCGGCCCTGCTTTATTGAATTGGACTTGTTGTACTAGCAGAGGAGTTCAGAAAGCTTGTGATCCAGGCCTTTAAAGATGGCTGCAGCAGGTTGTAATCTTGGAATTGTTAGGCCAACTTTTTGGTATCTGTCATATTGCACATGCCCAGTGTGCTCTGGACTGCTGCTGAGAAACTAAGCTAAGAGGTAGTCAGAAATTATCAAGCAGAACATGAGGTTCATTTTTCATAGCATCTGGTTTTTATTCAATTCTTTGCAGAATAAAACCAAAGAATTGGTTTTTGAGCCACCCTGCAATCTTAATGAATTGGTAATATTGTACCTGTGTTTATGCACAACTCTCCATGAAGAGGTAGTGTGCAAGGGGCTATGTGCTATAGTGTTTGTATTTTCTATTCTAAGCTGCAGTGCGTTTTATGGAGCTGTTTTTTAAAGGGATTCTGTCATGATTTTTATGATGCAGTTTTTATTTCTAAATTACACTGTTTACACTGCGAATAACTCACTCTCCAATATAAAATTCCTGAACCAGCAAGTGTATTTTTTAGTTGTAATATTGGTGTGTAGGGGCATCTCAGGTTATTTTGCCTGGTCATGTGCTTTCAGAAAGAGCCAGCACTTTAGGATGGAACTGCTTTCTGGCATGCTGTTGTTTCTCCTACTCAATGTAACTGAATGTGTCGCAGTGGGACCTGGATTTTACTATCGAGTGTTGTTCTTAGATCTACCAGGCAGCTGTTATCTTGTGTTAGGGAGCTGTTATCTGGTTACCTTCCCATTGTTCTGTTGTTAGGCTGCTGGGGGAGAGGGGGGTTATATCACTCCAACTTGCAGTAAAGAGTGACTGAAGTTTATCAGAGCACAAGTCACATGACTGGGGGCAGCTGGGAAACTGACAATATGTCTAGCCCCTTGTCAGATTTCAAAATTAAATATAAAAAAAATCAGTTTGCTCTATTGAGAAATGGATTTCAGTGCAGAATTCTGCTGTAGCAGCACTATTAACTGATGCATTTAAATTTTTTTCCCATGACAGTATCCCTTTAACGTTGGTAAACACTCTCAAAGTTTGCAATTTACTTACTAGGTCTAACCAATAATGTTTTGTAGTTCAGTCCCCTGATTAATGGTTCCGTGAGGTACCTGATCTCTACTGGAGGTGATGCAACAGTCTGCTGCTGGGAATGGGACGTGGACACCTTACAGTTTAAGTATGTTGTATTTTTAATCGTTCTTTTTACTGAATTGTTGCCATATTGTTTTCTAACTGTTGTTTGTCTCTGCTAAATGCAGAGATTGTCCCATAAAGTTTATTGAAAAATCCGGGCCAGGAGCGCAAATGCTTTGTTGTTCCTGTAGCGCTGGTAAGAGATGAATTTCTATTTGTTATTTTTCTGCAATTGTTGATTAAGTCCTGAAACAAAATTATGTCTGTCTGCTTTAGGGGGTATGTACCTGGCAACAGGCGGCAGTGATCATGCCGTTAGACTATATTTTTTTGGCTGTGAAGCCCCGAAGAAGCTGATACAACTTGAAGGCCACACTGTAAGTATATTCTAGTTTCTCTTAAAGGACAAGGAAAGTTAAACTAAAGAAGTAGGTAGAAATGTTGTACATTTTGTTTTGTGCTTCTGTACCAGCCCAAAGCAACCACAGTCCTTAAGCAGTAAAGATCTGTGTCTCCAAAGATGCCCCAGTAGCTCCCCATCTTCTTTTCTGCTGATTCACTGCACATGCTCTGTGCTGCTGTCACTTACTGAGCTTAGGGAGCCACTCACAATATACAGTACATATAGAATAGAAATGTCACAATATAAGGCTGATTAGTAATTAATGCACATAATTACTACATGGCAGCACAGAAACCAGTGCAATTAGCATCAGAATTTCAAAGTCATTTCTGTCGCATGACTCACTGAAACTTGTGTATTATAATAAATAAAGTACCCTCTGTTGCAAAATATGAGGATATTAGAAATCACCTCGGAATTCCTTGACCTGTATAAAAACACTTGTGCTTTTATATGGCCATGGAACTCCTCTGTAACTTATAATATCCTTATATTTTACAATAGGGGGTACTTTATGCACTATATATAGATATATAGATATTCTTTACATAAACCACTTCTCTAATAATCCCTACATCAACATATTTTAATAAAATAATCATATGGAATACTTATAGACTTCCTTGTGTATGCTAGGTGTAATATTTATCCTTCTTTTTCTGTACAGTTTTCTGCTCAGTTGACAAATATACTATTTATTTTTATATTTTTAGGATATAATTGACAGTGTCCAGTTTGCAAACAGCGGAGAAAGGTATGAATATTCTGATTTTCTCTTTGCCAGCATAAATGTAAAAATGTGGAAAAAAAATTGTGTACCATCCGCTACCACATGTAGAAGGCAACTGTACAACAAGCACTTTTATAATACACACTTGCACTAGAGTACTTTTTTAATGAAATATAGTATGTTTTAGGGTAGCCTGTACATCACATTGAACATAGTTCAATCCAGGCTGTAGGAGTAAGGCTTTATAATTTTACCCTTAAAGTTCATCTTTAAAATAACTTTTAATATGATGGATGCAGTGTTATTTTAAGACAGTTTGTTTTCGTTTTATTTTTTTTTATTTTACAGGACTTTTGAATTATTTAGCTTTTTGCTCAGCAGCGCCTGTCTGCAATTTCAGCCGCTATATGGTTGACAGGTTACAGTTTACCCTAGCAACCAGGCAGTGGTTTAATTGAGAGACTGGAAGATGAACAGGGGAGGGACTGGATAGTAATAGAAAAAGTAAATTGTGGCCTCACAAAGCAATTTTTTTTTTTTTTCAATGTTGGGTATAAATAAATATAAATATTAATCCTTATTGGAATTAATTAATTAATTAAGGCATGAAGACCCAAATTACGGAAAGATCTGTTATCCGGAAAACCCCAGGTCCCGAGCATTCTGGATAATAGGTCCCATACCTATGTGTGTATATGTGCACACACACACACACACACACACACACACACACACACACACACACACGCATACATATTTATATATGTGCTTTTTAAAATTTGGTAGTAAACAAAAAATATCCTGTCTGCTGTGCTTTAGTATTAAAAGTAGGGATGCACTCAAATCCAGCATTCGTTTCGGGATTCGGCCTTTTTCAGCAGGATTCGGATTCGGCGCAATCCTTCTGCCCGGCCGAACCGAATCCTAATTTGCATATGGAAATTAGGCCCGGGGAGGGAAATCTCGTGACTTTTTGTCACAAAACAAGGAAGCAAAAAGTGTTTTCCCTTTCCCATCCCTAATTTGCATATGCAATTATATATAATGGCATCAGAACTTAAGAGAAGGTGTTGGGCTAAAGGGAACATTGTGTGAGAGACCGGATCATAATTGGGCAATAGATGGAGCTGAGTGGAGAAGGCAGTGTTAAAGACTTTTGATAGAGAGGCTGTGGTATGGCCAGGAGCATGGGGAATCAGTGCAACTGCCTCATTTCTTCTTCCAAGTTCATATCTCTGTTTTTTGCGAATTGTAACTTAGAGAAGAAGATGGGGCAGTGAGAGAGAGTTCAGAACTTCAGAAGAAATATGAATTGAATGGAAAAGCTTGATGGGCCCCTGCAGGGCTAGATTTACATAGCAGGTGCCCCTAAGCCCACTGATGTTCTTCGCCCCATCCCCTCCCTTTTGTTCGCTCAAATTTTCATCATCTGGACCAGACTAATGGGGATTGGTGCACTGGGAAATTAAAAAATGATTGCATCTCCTGCACATTCCCAGTGTTTCAAAAACAAATGTGGGGGTGGTTGGGTAGTATGCGGCCCCCTAAAATCCTGCTGTTTTGGCCCAGGCTTTGGTGGCCTTTCCACAAATCCGGGCCTGGGCCTCTGATCACATAGGGGAGCATGTGCATTAATCCGCCCGTCTTTGATGATGGGGCAATGAAAGCAAAGTGAGAGGCTAGAGTTTAGAGAAGATACTCAGGTAGTGTAACACACAGTTGGAAAGACAACAGAAGATGGTGGAACAAAGGGAAAACTGGAATCAGAAATTTGATAGAGGAGGTTGGTACAGTGGGATCTTGGAGTCAGACTTTATGGGGACAGTGTGTGATGATTAGAACTTGGCACAAAATAGTGGGACAGTAGAAGCACAGTGTGATACCAAGGGTCAAGAAGTTGCAGAAGATGGTGGGATAGTCATTGATTAGAATCTGGTAGATGACTGAAGATGGTGGGAAAGTGGGAGCTCAGTAAAAAAAAAATAGATGGTAATCAGAACTTGATAGAAGATGATCAGACAGTTGGGGGCAGGATCAGGTGGGGGGGCAGTCGGAGACCAGTATCAGAAATTGATAGAAGATGGTGGGATAGAGGGAGAGCCATCAATCTGAACTTGGCAAAAGGTAGTGTGGGAGAGGTTAGCAAGCAGAACTCTTGGCAGATATTGTTACACGAAGTTCAGTAGTTGAATGTGATATGTTTACCAGAGCACTTTTGTTTTAAGGTTTGTAAGTGGAAGCAACGATGGAACCGCTCGAATCTGGTATTTGTATCAGAAGGACTGGAAAAGCATTCAGCTTGATATGCGAGAGGGTGATAAAGACGGGTAAATGATTTTGGATTAAAACTAAAATATGATATTCTTAGTCTTTTTAGCTGTTGACATCACCTGTAATGATTTCCAGTGTACAGACGATACATTTATACCCTTGTGTTTCTTTCTTGTTCCCTTCTTGTGACCACACGCCAATGCCCACCTTGTGTCTGTGATCCTGTGGTTGAACTTGCTGAAAAAAAGCTCAAATCACTATAATTGGGCTTGGCTGTTAGACTGGGCACAACATGTGTGTAATAGAGCATGTTATATATTTATATTGCATTTCGTTTATTTTAGTGAGGAGGAGGAAGATCAGCTTATGAGACCAAAGGTGTTAATGATTACATGGGACCTCACTGATACCATGGTTGTTACTGCAAGCAATCTCCATTCTCTCAAGGTGTGGGAGTCCCATACTGGGAAACTGCTCCGAGTTTTGTCTGTAAGTTTGTCTCTGTGTTTCTTCATGTTTTTGGAGGGGAATGGGTACTGTAGGAAAAAGTCTGTGGTGTAGGCTTTTAGAAAGCCAGTGGCTGATTAGAAACAGAATACAATTAAGAAATGTTATTTGTTGAGTCATATTTGGAAACATCTCAATAGATCAAGAATTTATAAATAGATGATAATTAGATGGTGGAGGGCTGGGTGGATGGAGGGCTGGTGGAGGGTGGGTGGAGGATGGAGGGCTGGGTGGAGGATGGATGGGTGGAGGGTGGGTGGAGGATGGATGGGTGGGTGGGTGGATGGATGGATGGGTGGGTGGATAGAGGATGGGTGGATAGAGGATGGGTGGATAGAGGTTAGATGGATGGGTGGATATATATCCATACATATATGTAGCCATGTACTAACATATCCTTTATTTTATCTCAGGGACATCAGAATGACATATATGTTTTAGAGCCTCATCCCTTTGATTCCAGAGTGATGATCTCCGCAGGTTATGATGGAAAAATCATTATTTGGGACGTGGCCAAGGGAAAGCAAATAAAGTGCTACTGTAACACGGTAAGGCTGTTTCTATGGAAGTGTTAATTAATGCAAACACTCCCTTTCTGTCTACCTCTTTCACTTTTTGTATGCAGATATATTTACAATGATCTGTATTTAAAGGGGTTCACCTTTAAGTTAACTTTTACTATGTTCTAGAATGGCTCTAAGCAACTTTTTAATTTGCCTTAATTTTTTTTTCTTTTTTGAATTATATGCCTTCTTCTGACTCTTTCCAGCTTTCATATAGGGGGTCACTGAGCCCATTGTGCTATACTTACCTTTCCTGAGCCTTACCTCAGAAAGTTTCCCTGTCTTGCCTTGATGAGTCACTGCTTACCTTCAATTCATCCCTGTGCCTACCACTATGAACAATGGCCCCTGAGACCATTCTCCCCCCCCCCCCCCACCCGTGGTCATTTTTAGCTATAACCGATACACAAGTGGCAAGCTTGTATTAATTTCATCAGTCTGCAATTTTTCAATTAGATTTTGCTGCTAACTTTACTAACTTATGTTTGCGTTCTGTTTTTTCTAAGATTGAACACGAGGGACACGGTGCCATTTTGGACTGCAAATTGTCTGGGGATGGACAGCACATAGCGAGCACAGATTCACACGGACACTTGCTCATTTTTGGATTTGGTTGCAGTAAACCTTATGAAAAGGTGAGTCTAGCTTTATGCCCCTATATTTATCCAGTACTGCACAAAAGTTTGATATACAGAGTAGGGATGCTCAAATCTAATTTGGATTCGGTCCAATTCCCTGAATCCTCTGTGAAAGATTTGCATATGGAAATAAGGGGCAGGGAAAGGAAAAAGTGGAAATAGTTTTACTTCCTTGTTTTTTGACGAAAAGTCACATGATTTCCCTTACAACCCCTAATTTGCATATGCAAATTAGGATTCGGTTTGGCCAGGCACAAGGATCCTGGTTTTGGTGCATGGAGCTTGTTGCTTCACAGTTTGTTTTTTTTTTTGTTTGTAGAATGTTGGGTTCCAACGGTGATATTTATCAAAAGGTGACCAGACAGTTAGACAGTGCAATTCACTTGAGCAGGTATATGATCTGTTATCCAGAAACCCGTTATCCAGAAAGCTACGAATTATGGAAATGTCGTCTCCCATAGACTTACATTTTATCCAAATAGTCCAAATTTTTAAAAGTGATTTCCTTTTTCTCTGTAATAATAAAACGGTAGCTTGTACTTGATTCCAACTAAGATATAGTTAATCCTTATTGGAACCAAAACCAGCCTATTGGGTTTATTTAATGTCAACATGATTTTCTATAAGACTTAAAGTATGAAGATCCAAATTACGGAAAGATCCTTTATCCGGAAAACCCCAGGTCCCAAGCATTTTGGATAACAGGTCCCATATCTGCATAGGATTTTGCGGTTCTCTCTTGCTATCCTATGGAAAATTGCCCACTCACATAAATATGTCCTATATGTTTGTAGCTGTACAGTTCCTTGCATAATTAAGACAAATGTACAGGCTATGTCAATCAGACATTACTCTTTATCAGTTGACTGTTTGTCTCTTAGATACCAGACGAAATGTTTTTCCATACGGACTATAGGCCTCTCTGTATTGATGGCAATCATTATGTGTTGGATGAGCAAACCCAGCTGGCACCGCATCTCATGCCTCCTCCGTTCTTGGTGGATGGTGATGGGAATCCACATGAACCAAAGTATCAGCGCCTGGTACCTGGAAGAGAGAATTTTGAAGATGAGCACTTAATTCCTCAGCTTGGATACATGGAAACCAGTAAGACAATTTATGCCATAATAAACTCTTCTAAAACTCCATAGAGCTCGCTTTAGTACGGTTATATGCTAGAGTGTTAAAATATACTATATTTCTATTCTTAACTAAAATTAACTTGAAAAGTACAGTTCTAGAAAAATCTTAAAACCTACAGGTATGGGATCCGTTATCCGGAAACGTATTATCCAGAAAGCTCAGAATTACAGAAACGTTGTCTCCCATAGACTCCATTTTATCCAAATAATCCAATTTCTTAAGTTTCCTATTTCTCTGTAATAATAAAACAGTAACTTGTACTTGATCCCAACTAAGATATAATTAATCCTTATTGGAAGCAGAACCAGCCTATTGGGTTTATTTAATGTTTACATGATTTTCTAGAGACTTAATGCGGATCCAAATTACGGAAAGATCCGTTATCCGGAAAGCCCCAGGTCCTGTACTTGTATATGTTTTTGGAATTATGCAGGTGATGCTCAAGCCATGGTGTGATCGAGTAAACCCTTTCTTGTAATAGGGATGTCATGTTAAAAAAAAATAAGATGCTTTTTAGTGAGGTTAAAGGTATTGTTCAGTTTAAACATAAAATCTAGGTAAATAGGCTGTGCAAAAAAAAAAAATGTTTCTAATATAGTTAGTTAGCCAAAAATGTAATGTATAAAGGCTGGAGTGACTGGATGTGTAACATAATAACCAGAACTCTACTTCCTGCTTTTCAGCTGTTAGAGATGTTTGAGATCAGTTAGATGTAGGGGCACTCTTACATGATGAGGTCATTAGAAAAATATGAAAAAGTTTGGGAACCCCTCTTAATTCTTTGGAGTTTTGTTTATCACTGGCTGAGCTTTCAAAGTAGCAACTTCCTTTTAATATATAACATGCCTTATGGAAACAGTAGTATTTCAGCAGTGACATAAAGTTTATTGGTTTAACAGAAAATATGCAAAATGCATCATAAGAAAAATTAGACAGGTGCATAAATTTGGGCACCTTAACAGAGATATTACATCAATACTTAGTTGAGCCTCCTTTTGCAATTGTGACAGCCTCTATATAGCCTTTGATCAGTGTCTGGTTTCTGGATGTGGGTATTTTTGACCATTCGTCCATACAAAATCTCTCCAGTTCAGTTAAATTTGATGGTTCCCAAGCATGGACAGCCTGCTTCAAATCATCCCATAGATTTTCCATGATATTCAAGTCAGGAGACTGTGACGGCCATTCCAGAATATTGTACTTTGTAGATTTCCAAGTGTGTTTAGGGTAGGGATGCACCGAATCCAGGATTTGGTTCGGGATTCGGCCTTTTTCAGCAGGATTCGGCCGAATCCTTCTGCCCGGCCGAACCAAAGCCGAATCCTAATTTGCATATGCAAATTAAGGGCGAGGAGGGAAATTGCATGACTTTTTGTCAGAAAACAAGGAAGTAAAACATGTTTTCCCCTTCCCACCCCTAATCTGCATATGCAAATTAGGATTCGGCTTTGGTTCGGCCGAATCTTTCGTGAAGGATTTGGGGGTTCGGCCGAATCCAAAAAAAGTGGATTCGGTGCATCCCTAGTTTAGGGTCATTGTCTTGTTGGAATATCCAACCCCTGCATAACTTCAACTTTGTGACTGATGCTTGAACATTATCCTGAAGAATTTGTTGATATTGTGTTGAATTCATCCGACACTCGACTTTAACAAGGGCCCGAGTCCCTGAACTCGCCACACAGCCCCAAACTTTTTCATATGACTTTATATTAGAAACATTTTTGATTTTGCACATATTAACAAGTTTGCCCAGTTTTTACTTTTACACTGAACTGTTCCTTTAAGATTATGCAAGATGGAAATGCAAACTTCAGATAAATTGCACGGAATGTTCACACTGGTGATTTCAGCCTTTTGTTGTCACCAGCACACTTGCTGCATGCTTTTTGAAATGTCCATATCACTTATTTGTTAATATTCTGATAGAAAAGTGTAAATGCCAATGACAGGATAACGCAGCAGAGATTAACTACAGAGAGGTAATCCTGTAGATTCTCAGTATTGTAAATATTATGTATTCATTGGGAAAAAAACATGCATCGTCAAATGTGGCTTTAAAATGAACAATATGGGCAAGTGAGCCTTGTTTTTCCTCCTTAACTTTGTTTAAATGTTCGTGGCTTTAAAATGAACAATATGGGCAAGTGAGCCTTGTTTTTCCTCCTAAACTTTGTTGAAATGTTCTATTTTTCGTACCTAGGTTCCAACCTAGCTCCCTGAAATTACAGCAGAAAAGTTTCTCTCTGCTGCATTCTCCTTTGAAAGAGTCATTCAGATCAAACTGAGACCATAAGAAGTCTTTGAAGACAACATTCTCCTAGGCACTGTAGATTATCTAGAGGAGAGGGCCATCATTAAAGGGATCCTGTCATCGGAAAACATGTTTTTTTCAAAACGCATCAGTTAATAGTGCTGCTCCAACAGACTTCTGCACTGAAATCCATTTCTCAAAAGAGCAAACAGATTTTTTTTTAATATTTTTGAAATTCAATTTTGAAATCTGACATGGGGCTAGACATTTTGTCAATTTCCCAGCTGCCCCTGGTCATGTGACTTGTGCCTGCACTTTAGGAGAGAAATGCTTTCTGGCAGGCTGCTGTTTTTCCTTCTCAATGTAACTGAATGTGTCCCAGTGGGACATGGGTTTTTACTATTGAGTGTTGTTCTTAGATCTACCAGGCAGCTGTTATCTTGTGTTAGGGAGCTGTTATCTGGTTACCTTCCCATTGTTCTTCTGTTTGGCTGCTGGGGGGGAAAGGGAGGGGGGTGATGTCACTCCAACTTGCAGTACAGCAGTAAAGAGTGATTGAAGTTTATCAGAGCACAAGTCACATGACTTGAGGCAGCTGGGAAATTCACAATATGTCTAGCCCCATGTCAGATTTCAAAATTGAATCTAAAAAAATCTGTTTGCTCTTTTGAGAAATGGATTTCAGTGCAGAATTCTGCTGGAGCAGCACTATTAACTGATTCATTTTGGAGAAAAAAATGTTTTCCCATGACAGTATCAATTTAAGCCTATTGGCTATCTCTTCTGCAGGCTTACTGGCACTTAGGACAAGGGCACATGGAGCGTTGTCTTTGCTGAGAGAACTGGATCTGCTCTCTCTCTCATTTCTGTGTATTTGCACTGGAAAGTACAGCTTCTGACAAGTGCACTGAGCAGAGATCAGCCCTAAAAAAACACAAAAGCAGATATTTTCAGGATTATCTCTATTTCAAGTCAGAGCTGAATTGTACAACCCGCTTTGGAACTATTCAGGGGTCTTCAAACACCTATGGCCATGTATCTAAAGCTGGGCATTGATCAAAGATGTGATCGTTCGAATCCTCGAACGATCGGACTTCCCCATCTCCTGACCTGCCACCATTTTTTTGTCATTTTTTTGAAATTTTTGTCCGACAAAGCTGGTGACAGTCTCCCACTGAAAATCATACGATAGGCAGTACATGCAGAAATCTTTTAACCTGTCCAAACGACCGATCTCCGTGGGACTCTCCACACTCGGTCCGAAAATCGCACAGATCATCGATTCGTACGTTCGTATCTTTGCGTCTACGGGCAGCTTTAGTAAAATGCATACATTACATACACACAGGTGCTAAAATAACTGTTTATTTGAATAATATATTTATTAGATATAAAGAATCTGTTTAAAAAAAAAAAAAATCTTTACTCAGTCAGTAGACAATCGTATCGTTAGTCCCAAAATGTACCGGCACTCACCATATTGCAGATCACATCCTGGGTGCTCCTCATTGTTATAAGTAATAGAAAGTATTTAGGAACACGGGTCAATTTTCAAGTGACTTTATTCAAGTTTTCACAGTGAGGGGATTTTGTAAAAACTTGAATAAAGAGACACACACGCTCTCACACGTTCGCATTCGCTCTCACACACACAAGCTCTCACGCTCAGAATTTACGGAAAGGTCATCTCCCATAGACTCCATTATAATCAGATAATCCAAAATCTGTTAAATGATTTCCTTTTTCTCTGTGATAATCTCTACCTTGTACTTGATCCCAACTAAGATATAATTAATCCTTATTGGAAGCAAAACCAGCCTGTTGGGTTTATTTAATTTTTACATGAGTTTTTGGTAGACTTAAGACATGAAGATCCAAATTACAGAAAGACCCCTTAAACCCAAAGTAAAGTGAAAAAAGCATCTGCATCTTAAATATATGCTCACATCATTACCCCAAAGCTGTCCAAAGGAATAGAAACATAAATTTAAACTGCAGAAATTAAATAAAAGCTTAGATGCCTTTAGGTTAGCGGTATGAAGCTGCCGTCCGGTTCAGCGCACGGAGGAATTCAAGCTGTCATCACCCTTTTGCCTTTCTCCTATGGTGTACTTTGCATGTCATATTCAAGCTGAAGATTTGAAAAAAGCCAAGGGGAAGTCTTACCTATTCTCATAACTGTTTTGGGGGAGGGGTTAAAGGAACAGTAACAACAAAAAATTAAATTTTTTAAAGTAATAAAAATATAATGCAGTGTTGCTCTGCACTAGTAAAACTGGTGTGTTTGCTTCAGAGACACTACTATTGTTTATATAAATAAGTTGCTGTGTAGCAATGGGGGCAGCCATTCAAAGGAGAAAAGTTACACAGGAGATAAGCTCTGTAGAACATAGTTATCTGTTATCCACTATTTATCCTGTGCCATATAGCCTTTTTGCAATTTCCGTCATTGCTATTCAGCAGCTTGTTTATATGAACTATAGTAGTGTTTCTGAAGTAAACATCAGTTTTACCAGTGCAGGGCAACACTACATGATATTTTCATTACTTTAAAACACTTTCATTTTTTGGTGTTACTGTTCCTTTAAGCATTAAAAAAAATTGTTGTTACTGGTCCTTTAAGGTGTTTTTAGCTCTGCAATAGTATGTACATTTTAGTGATGTGCGGGCTGACCCGATACCCGCAGGTAGGATGGGTTTGGGTCGACCTCTCACTGCTCCTCGTGGGCGTGGGTTGAGCTCTTCTCCTGCTCTCCCCGCCCGCCACCTTCAAACGCCGGTTTCCGGTTTTACTGTCTTGCATGTTCTCGCCCCGCCCCTTTTGTGACGTCATTGGCGGGTCGGCGCGGGTCTATAAAAGGACCCCGGAAGCACGGGCAGCAGGGTTAGGGTCGGGTGCGGGTCAGGAAATCCTGACCCGCACATCACTAGTACATTTCCCTACCTTGTTAGAGAAGCTTATTTACACTATTCTACTTCTACATCGGTTTCCAAATTGTTGCAAACATGGTGCCTGGACAGCTCCTTAAATAGATGGGGGGGGGCTGTTGAGGCTCCAGTCCCATTGGTTGATGTGAAAGGCAAGGGGGAATAATCGCGACTATCGGTGTGAGGACCTTATAAATCTGCAAGTAGAATTAACACTGGGGCGAAACCTGGTCTCGGTTATCTCGGGAGGGGGGAGCTTGATATTCTCCTACCAGCAAATTTATGCTTGATGGGGACTAGGGGGCCACTTTTCTGAAAAAGTTTACCAGCCGGTGTGGGGCAGCAACAAAAGGGGGAGGTTTGTGATGAAAAAAGGGGTGTCCCTGATGCAAAAGGAGCCGGGGCCACATAACGTGATGTAAAAGGGGGCCCTGAATGCTGAAAAAAAATAAGTTCTGAGCGAATTGGGGCCAAGGTCTTTTTTTAAGGGTATTACAAATTACTGGCAACTAACTGTAAATTTATAATAACGTCCCGACCTTAGCAGGTGTTTTACCGGCTAGGCCGGTAAAATACCGCCGGGGTGGCAACCCTAGTGGGGATTAGAAGAGAACAAGGTGCTCCAGAATAAAATGTAAATGACTCGCTTAGTAATGAATGTGGTCCGGGTGCACCAGCCCCAGACCCCCAGCTTTAGGGAGCAGTACGGCAAAGAAAAAAGACAGGGCCGATCGGCACGGATCCATAGGACCAGAGAAATTCAATTAAAAGTATATTTTATTTATACAAAGTTAAAAATATAAATCTCCATCCACTCTACGCGTTTCGCACCCATTCAGGGTACTTAGTCATGGGCCCTGCCTTTTTTTCTTAACCCTATGGGGACCCATTAGAGTGAGTAGGTTGTGGCTTTATCAACTTCCCCCTGTGTTCTTTCTACGTGGTTGGGCCCCACATTCCTCACCCGTGGCTGCCTTACAATAATCTCCACCCATTTATCTTCAGGGAATACCTGGGTGCTGTAGTACTACACGTCAGTGGGGCAGTACTTCCATTCCATTATTGTCATCTGAACATCTTCTGGAGGTTCTGTCTTTGCATTGACTGACCTGTAGGGAACCTACCTTCATTGGACTGGTTATTGAGCCATATGTCTGAACAACCCAGTACCGAGTGTAATCTGGCAGCCCTTTCATCTGAAAACTTAGTAATGGAGAGGCAGTCTCCAGAAATGCCACAGGCTGACAGGGACGTGCACCAAGATGTGGAAGACATGATCAAGGCCATAAGAGAGTCTGTATATATCAGGGAACCTTCAGTTCCTGGGCCATTGTCTAAGCGCCAGGTTCATCATAATCGTATTCAAAATGTTATCATCCTGTGTGCAGCATCTTTAAAAAGCCTAACATCCCCTTTTCTGCACTTTTTGGTTATTTATTTATTTTTGTCTTTCCTTGAAGGCGATGGAGAAATTGTAGAACAAGTAATTGGCCAGCAAGCAAGCAATGATCCGCAGAATGCCGAGCCCAATTCTCAGGAAGGAATAAGACCACCTCTAATAGCAGATGGGCAAAGAGGTAAAAGCAGACTATCTGTTTTGCCATTTGTTTTTACTACCCAAGTATCACTGGAAGAGGAGTTAGGGCAATAGCACATGAATTCCAAATATGGAATTGCTGGAAGTAACACAGTTCAGAATCGGTCACGTACATGGTATTTATTTTTCATTTTGCACTTTTAATTTTTAATGGGTGGACTTTTTATTTCCAGAAAATACCAACTCTGCTCCAAGCACTGGTGCTTCCCACAATGGTCAGGTTCAAGGGGTACGACAATTACAAAGCAGTTCCATTTCGAGTCAGACCTCTGCTGAGCGAGACTATCTAGCATGGAGACGCAGAGTTGTTGTCCCGGAGATTGACTGCAGTGTGTACAGGTGCAGTATTTTATCACTTTATAGGGCACTCTGCTCTATACCTGGTTTATAAGTTACTTGGGTGGCTGCTTATGTGCCAGTGAAAATCCCTTTAACATGTCTATAGCCGTATATAGGAAATTTACGGCAGCTGTAGACGTAAGTGAAAAATTGTGTGGCCTTATGCAGGGCAAAACTGGATCTCTCACTGCCATCAAGGTTCCTCCGGACAGAGTTGGCAGCTTATTGGTCCATCTATGGGGCCGGTTGACGGATATCTTTCCAAAGATTGGCCAGATATCGATGGGGCAGGGTTTAAAAGCCCTAATTGGTCAGCTTCACCCAACTGGTCTTCATAGATCAATGATGTATTGTCCACCCTGAGCCAGTGATCACATCAGTTTGACCCAGCTTGTGGCCAAATCAGACTAATATCGGTTTGTTTAGTGACTGCCAAACGAGCTGTTCTCACCACGTATGGCCAGATTAAAACACTTGTGTATACTATAGCATGTCAAAGAAAAAAAAGAAAATGGATTTCCTTGTAGCTACATATACACTCACTTTTACTTAATCACTTTAAATTGTGTAGGTACAATTACCAACCAGTATTATTATTAAAAAAAAGAGAAGCAGTAAACACCACACTCTTCAGATTTCTCAAAATTGATTTTTCAATAGTTATTAGGTGCCAAAGGTTCTTAAAGTGCTACGTGCCAATGCTATCTAGTGCATTAATCCCAATCAATTTTGTGCCAGCACACCAATCAATTAATTAATAAATTGAATTGATTTGAATTAATTTATTAACTGATTGGTGTGCTGGCACAAAACTGATTTATGCACTAGATAGCATTGAAACGTAGCACTTTTAAGAAACTTTGGCGCCTTATTATTTAAAAATCAGTTTTGAGAAATCTGGAGAGTGCGGGGTTACGGCTTCTCTTTTTTAACATACTATAGCATGTGTTATATCAAAATATAATAAAGGTTATCTTCTGTCATAGGCAACAGGAGGAATTCAGACTTGAGAAAGCACGGGAAGAGAAAGCATACTTTCTGAAACAGATTTTACAGCTGAGTTTTCAGGAGGTAAAAGGACTTTTATTCAGTAGTTCTCTCTACATACAGCAGGCTTTCCTTAAAACAGCAGCTTAATTGCTGCAGCTAGTGGCTCCAGTTTTTATGTATGAATTTCACAGTGTGTGTGTTTACACTAGGGATGCACCAAATCCATTTTGGATCCGGCCGAACCCCCGAATCCTTCTTGAAAGATTGGGCTGAATACAGAATCTGAATCCTAATTTGAATATGCAGGTTAGGGGTGGGAAGGGGAAACATTCTTTACTTCCTTGTTTTCTGACAAAAAGTCATGCGATGTCGCTCCCTGCCCCTAATTTGCATATGCAAATTAGGATTCTGATTCTGTTCGGACGAATCCTGCTGAAAAAAGCCCGAATCCTGCTGAAAAAAAGGCCAAATCCCGAACAGAATCCTGGGTTCAGTGCATCCCTAGTTAACACTTTATATAGAAATGAAAAAGCTGCTTTTCATACTACGTCAAACTGGAGTATAATTATAAGCAAGTATGCATACTAAAGGATTGTCAGCTCACCCACATTCAGGGAGCAGAAGACTGCTGATTGGCTATATACAGTTTAGACACCAACCAACAGAGTGAACCATGTACCATTATCCTACATGTATGGGATATTTTATTTTTAAACCCTGGTCCCAGGCATTCCAGATAATAGATCCTGTAGCAGTTTTGATTAGGGTAATTCTTGCACGACTAGCAGTATTAGGCACTCGTGCTTAAAGGGAACTTAACACCTCACACCACCAACGTAATGTAAAATTGCAATAAATAATACATTTATTCTTATTGTTTTTTATGCTATATTAGCACTTTTTACATAATGAATGTGTAAATGAAGCGCCCCCTGCTGTTCTGTCCTGGTAGTTGGCCTGACAGAATATCACAACCTTAAAATAACTAATACATGGTATTTGCCTCTTCTATGCTGTTGGACTGCCCAAGGAATTCCTCTTCCACCAATGTGTTCGCAGCCTTGCACACCTCATGCTTCTAAGAAGGCTTTGAACTATGTTTGAAGATATGATAAAAAACAAGTAAAAAAGCACAGTTCTGTCAGGTGAAGTGGACAAATGGATTGGCCTAAAATGAACAGATTGTATCCCCTGATATAAGCAGATAGCGGAGTGCGGAGAGGGTTTGTTTGTTTCTGTGTGATGTTTCTACTATATACAAATTTCTGTTGGTCAGAATCATTTTCCAGCTGAAAAGCAAAATGTGAAAAGCAACAAGAGGCCAAAGTGTCGCAGTCCATCACCCCGGCCTGATGTGGAACAATTCCTTGATCTCTCTTGTGAAGAAGGCGAAGAAACAGAGTCTAGAGCGTCAGAGGAAGAGGCAAGTGTTAAAACTCCTATGAAATACTGGGGCCATTTGTCCGATTTTAGTAGCATAAATTATTAAAAAAATAATCTTTGCATTCAAAGTTTTGACGAATGGTATCCTCTACAATTGTTTCACTCCTCTTCGGATTTTATAGCATTCTATGTTTCAGGTAAGCTTACAAATACGATATGCAGATTTCTGCGCAGTCCCAATGCTCCTTGTGCTCTTCTCACCAGATTCATACATTTGAGTTTAATTAGCTTTTCATTTTTGCGATCCTGCAGATCAGCACTGTGGACGATACATCAAGTCATGTGTCTACTGACAAAGAAGAAGACTGGAGAAGTGAAGAGTCAAGGTAAGAATCACAGAAACTACGACTATTAGTATTCCAAACCTATTGCTTTAAGCAGTGGTAAAAATAAATGAGTAGCCCGTGGCTCACTATCATTATCTGAAATGATTGCTAATGTGTAACTTGTGGCCCCTTTCATTGTCCACAGTGGAATGTCACCCACAATGGTTTAATAATTGCTTGTGACACCTCATGTGAACTAGGCTTAAAGGGGCTGTTCGCCTTTACATTAAAGGGGTTGTTCACCTTTAAGATAACTTTTAGTATGATGTGGAGAGTGATATTCTGAGACAATTTGCATTTGGTTTTCATTTTTTATTATTGAAGGTTTTCGAGTTATTTAGCTTTTTGTTCAGCAGCTCTTCAATTTACATCTTAAGCAATATGGTTACTAGGGTCCAAATTACCCTAGCAACCATGCATTGATTTGAATAAGAGACTTGAATATGAATAGGAGAGACCTGAATAGAAGGATCAGTAATAAAAAGTAACAATAACAATATATTTGTAGCCTTACGGAGCATTTGTTTTTTTAAAAGGGAGGCAGCCCATTTGAAAGCTGCAAAGAGTCAGAGGAAAAAGGCAAATAACTATAAAACTATAAAAAATAAATAATGAAAACCATTTAAAAGTTGCTTAGAATTGGCTGTTCTATAACATAATAAAAGTTACCTTAAAGGTGAACCACCCCTTTAACTTTTAGTATGATTTAGAAAGTAATATTCTGAGACAATTTGCAATTGGTTTTTATTTGTGGTTTTTGAGTTATTTAACGTTTCATTCAGCAGCTTTCCAGTTGGCAAATTCAGCAATCCGGTTGCTAGGGCCCAAGTTACCCTAGCAAACGTGCATTGATTTGAATAAGTGACAGGAATATGAATAGTAGAAGCCTGAATAGAAAGTTACAGGAGTAATAAAAAGTAGCAATAACAATACATTTATAGCTTTACTGTTTTTAGATGGGGACAGTGACCCCCATATGAAAAATGGTAAGAGTCGGAAGAAGGCAAATCCAAAAATAAAAAAAAAATGAAGACCAATTAAAAAGTTAACTTAAAGGTGAACCACCCCTTAAGAATGAGGAAACTTATCAAACCCTTGTCTCTTTCCCAATGTATTGGTTTATTCAGTGAGTACTCAGACTGGACTGTTGATGCTGGAATCAATCTGCAACCACCTAGCCGCATTTCCACACGGCGTCAGTTAAAGACCATAATTACAAGTTCCGAGGAGGAAGAGGAGGAGGAAGAGAGCTCTGCTGAGGAACGATTATCTTCTCCAAAGAAGAGGATTCCAAAACGAAGACGTTCCAATTCGGTATGCAAAAGTTGTACGGACTGTTGCTTCTACAGCATCATTTAAATTTGTATCAGGATCATTGTTTAGCCTGCTTCTTATGTTTCTATTTGTAGGAGGTGCAGAGTGCAGGAAGGCCGCTGTCTGACGGGGAGAATTTAACTGATTTGCACCCCCCTCTTTGGATAACAGACACAACACCCAGAAGATCTCCTTTTGTTCCTCAGATGGGGGATGATGTAAGAATGTAGCATTTGTTGTAAATTCTTGTTGGTTTAGGGGATACTGACCGTAAAGGCTTTTTAATTGCGCAAGTATTGTTTTCTTTCATTTTCGAAGAAATGAAGGTCAGTTAAAAGACACTTTTTGCTCCTGCTCTAGGTAATATACTTTCGACAGGGCCATGAATCTTACATCAATGTGGTCAAAAGAAACAACCTCAACTTTCTGAAAAAGCTGAAAGAACCTTGGAAGCACATCATGCTACGGGTGAGAGAAGCATTGGCAGTACTCTTTAAGGACGTTTGCAATATACATTGACTCGTTATCCATAGTTAGAATTAACCTCTATGGATAGTCATGGATTGGTTATTTTTTTTTTTTTTTGTATAAGGACCAGGAACTTGTGAAAGTTGTAGGAATCCGCTACGACGTTGGTCCTCCTACTTTATGTTGCCTCAAACTTGCCTTGATTGACCATGTTACTGGGAAGTTCACAAATCAGTCATTTTCCCTCAAGTAAGTAGGAAATATGATATTTAGAGCGCAGTACGCTGTTTGTTGAAGTTAGTTCTTTCATACAGCTGCTGTGATGTTTTAGGTGGATCTCTGCATAAACATATAAAACACATGACAAAAAACTAAATTATCTCGCTATAGGAGAGCTGTTATTGTTGCATATGTCATGAAACTCCACAGCTTGGGAAGCTAAAATAACCATACAGGGACTACCTCTGGGTCTGCAGATGGCCACACATGATACTAGTATTGCCGTATTGGTGAAATCCTAATACTAGATTTTTACAATTTGGCCATACAATTGGTGGACCAATTAAATTTAACTACTCTCTCTCTAACGTTGAGGGGGGACATAGGAACACTTGGGTAAAGGCCCCCACCCACCAGGAGGCCAGGACACAAGTGATGCTAGAGTTGCTGACCTTCCCTCTCCCCTGTTACGCCCCTACACAGCTAGCAGCACTCCATTTTTTCATTGTCCTCATCACAAGAGGTTTGGGCTGGCTCTTAGAGAGGCCCTGCACAAGGACAACTTTGGTTGGAGAGTAGCACCAACAACAGGGGTAAACTGCTCCACCTGCATCCCTCCTGGCCATTTTGGAGTGTCTGCACTTTTGGGGCCCCCTGGAGGCGACGAAGCTGGAATGTTTCTGCTAGGGACCGGTTGAGACTGTAATGTACTCGTCAATCAGGGATCTTCAAGGCAGCGGATACACTCAGACCCACAAGGGAAACCCATGTGAATTCCAGTGTTCACCGACACCCGGGCTTTCTGCCGCGGAACCAACAAGGAATTGGTACGTTTGGTAGTAACAAGTCCGTAAAGAGGTACCGGCAAGGATTAGGCAAAAATGTAGTCACAAACAGGCAAAGAGTCAAGGCAGGCGGCAGGAATCAAAGTCAAAAACAGGCAGAAGTCAAAAACAGAAATTTCCAATAGTATATAGTTCTTCAGCAGGATCTGTGAACAGAAGCCAGCTCAGGCACTGTTAAAATGGATACAGGCCCTTTTAAAGGAGAATTGGCGCTTAAAAATTCAAATCTCGCGCCGAAAAATGGCGTCATGTCGCTTGGCATCAAGTGCTGGTGAACCGACACCAGCGTCACTTGCACCTGGCCAGTGCGTGTGATGCCGTGGGGAGGGTGCGCCTGCGCATCAGCAGACGGGCAGAGACGTCGAGAGGTAAGAAACTGGAGAAATCTCCCGGTGCGTCTTACAGAGACTGGTGCGCAACACCAGTTCCCTCCCCTTATAAGGTATGAGGGCATACTCCCCGGTGGATTCCTTGCCTTCAGCCACTTGCGATCCACTGCACGTAATGGCCACATCGGCACAGCGCATCCAAAGCGATGCTTCTCCAACCACACGATACAGGAAAGGGGGCGGATCAGATCGCCTGTACAAGCACACTTTTACAGTGCAGCTGCACTCTGCAGACATCCTACAAGTCTCTCCGCTCTCACCTCCTGAACTGCTACAGCACAGTAGGCCCAATTCTGCATAACGCAACCACTATTTTACCAGCATGGCTGAAGGAAAGGGGAATTTATTCAAGGCAGGTAGGCAAAGTCACTCAGTGGTTACCTTTTTGTCTGAACCAAGTGCCCACTGTCTCATTAAAATGTAAGTGTGATTCTGGTAGAAAGGCGTTCTGCTACCTTTCCTGCTCACGAAAAACTTCAGGCCTTAATTACGGATGAATGGCAGACGCCTGAGAAAAAATTCCAGGTCACTAGACATTTTACCAAACTATTGCTTTCCAAAGGAGTTTATTAACAAATGGAGCACCCCTCCTGTGGTTGGATGCTCCCGTATCCAGGTTGTCAAAGGCCAAAACCCCTTATGGTTCCAGATATTTCTGCCTTGAAGGACCCGACCGATAAGAAGCTCAATGTTTCCTTTAGGCCATCTTTGTGTCCTCCGGATCAGCTCTCCTATGCATCTTGGTGGCTGCCTGGGTCAGCAGGGCTATTTAAGCTTGGACTACCTCTTTTACCCAGCTTGTGCAGGCAGATAACCCTTTTTTAGCTAAAAACCAATTTTCATTCCCTTCAAAGGATCCAGACTTTCGGGAGCAGCTAAAAATATTATCTCTCAAGCAACAGGGATTATGTTTGCCATGGTGGCTTTTCTCCATGTCCATGGTGTAACTATTACTCCATATTTGGACAACCTCCTCATCAAGGCTCGCTCCAAGGAGGTGGCTGAACTTTCTATCCAGAGCCTCGAAAGAATTCGGTTCGATGATCAATCTTCAAAAATCCCCTCTCTCTTTCAGCCAAAGTATGACCTTCCTGGGATTGAGATTCGACACAATTCAACAAAAAATGTTCTCCCAGTGGAGAAACGGCTAAAAGGTAAGTCCTTCATACGGCTCCTAAAGGCAATGCAGACCCCACACTTCTGCATGAGGGTCCTTGACTGATGGTCAGCCAAAGAAGCAGTACCGTTCGCCCAGTTTCACCATCACCTTCTACAGGCTACTACCCCTGGAGCAGGGTCTCCCTGCATCAGTGCATCTCTCTCCCGCCAGGAACCAAGAGGTCTTTGGAATGATGGCTGAACTCCCACTTAGTTTGGGGCTGAACGTTCTTGGAACCAGCCTGGCAGATCGTCACGACAGATGCCAGTCTGCAGTGCTGGAGAGCAACATTCCAGGGAGGGGTCAGGGTCAGGGCCAGTGGACTCCAAATCTGTCCTACCCATCAACCTCTTAGATATCCGAGCAATTCGATTGGCCCTTCAGTCGTGGCAGGATCTCCAAGCAATTAGATTGGCCCTTCAGTCGTGGCAGGATCTTCTCCTACGCCACCCAGTATGCATCCAAACAGACAATCGTCAAGTAGGCACCTGGAGCAAGGCAGCAACAGAAAAGTTCTTTATTAACATGTATATTATATATATATATATTTGGGCAGAAGTCATCACACATCTGTCTGCCATACACATTCCCGTATTGGCAAACTAGGAAGCGGATTTTTGTCTTACATGTATAATAGTTCTGGTTGATTCAGTTCATGTTTGAGTTCTCTGTTAGTAACTGAGCACTGCTAGCTGTGTGAGGGGGTAAAGGGGGAGAGGGAATAATTCTGACATCACTTCATTGTCCTGCCTTCTGGTGGGAGGGGCCCTTTACCCCACTGTTCCTGTGTCCTCATTATGACTGGAGATAAAAGGTATGGACATTATAAGAAAAAGGACATGGATAAGAAAAAGAAGCATATATTTCTGTGTACCAGCTGTAGTCTTTAAATTGTCAATGTCTACATTTTGGGCAGACAAGCCTACATTACAGCCTAGGAGATGGTTGCTGAAAGCATGTGTTAGTATTTTTACCAGTACTCTGCTTTTTGTGCTTAGGTATCATGATATGCCCGATGTCATTGATTTCCTCGTGTTAAAGCAGTTCTACGATCAGTCTTGTCAAACAGACTGGCATGCTGGTACGTTCTTCAGAGAAAGTATGTGACTTGCTTTAGCCCTCATTCACTTGCTTATATTTATTGTACTTGCTCTGTTCATTTGTTTTTCTGCGTATGCCATTTATATTATATTCAGTGGCAATACTTGTGTTCATTTTCTAGGCGACAGGTTCCGCTCCATTATAGACGATGCTTGGTGGTTTGGAACAGTTATGGATCAAGAGCCATACCAGCCCGATTACCCAGACAGCCTATTTCAGTGCTACACAGTGAAGTAAGCCTTCTATAAAAGTTTTTTTTTTGTTCAACACCTGAGACTTAGACTGGGTTGTCTATTTGGAAAGAATCATCTAATGGGTGTTAAGAAAGTTTTTCTCTTGTTGACTAAATGTTAGATTCAGTGGGTTATTGGATGAAAGCGATTTCTTTGCTCAAGGCTCATTATAATTCCTGGCATGACCTTATTAGGGGGTTACTACACGAACAGGACCATAAATGGCTCTTTCCTAGGTTTTCTCATAACCTGTAATGACATACCATACATCTGTTCTGGTGTTTTCCTGCCGTAAGCACACTTGTCCTCAATTTTGTGAGTGTTTAAATGAGTTGACATGGTATGATGCTTTTACTTTCTGGCTCTCTTCATACTTTCCAAAAAATGTTAACATCCATCAGCCATGTATATTTACAATGTCAACACAATGATTGCCTATTTTCATGTGCCTTCATCTCAACAGGTGGGACAACACGGAAATAGAAAGGTTAAGTCCTTGGGATATGGAAATCATTCCAGCTTATGGTAGGTTGTCAACTTTATTTCTAAGACCACTTAGGAAAGTGTAAATCCCTGGTTTGGCTTAAAATGGAGATTTGTGTTGTCTGTGATAAATGTTAAGTGAAGGATCTGTACTAATATTCCCAGCTCATTAATTCATTTTCTCCATGGCATTTTCTCATGAAATACACCATTAACATGGAGTGTTGTAAGAGGGATGCAAATACCACCAACCTAATCATATTGTTGGATTCCTGACCAAAACAAAGGTGTGAAAACTAGTACACCACAAATGTGACACTATATTTCCTTTGGCCGTCTTTTACTTAGTCTGTTTTTGGTTGGTCCGCTCAGCTGAAAGAGAGATGATTGGTCAGTTGTTCACCTTTCATTTCAAGTCTGATAACAGCCTTTTTGGCTAACTGTCCGTTAGTCCCTTTGTATAGCAGTCATCGGCTAGCAAACGATTTAAGGGTGCATACACACAGAGCTACAAACAGCAGTTACTTGTCATGGCTGCAAAATAGATAATAGTGATAATTGGCTTTGCTAAGACAATACATGTGTTTTAGCAGAGGCAGTTCTCAGTATTGTCTATGACAGGCTTTTTTGATTTGGGCATTTTGTAGCCATAAGGGCACACAGGGAGATTTAATAGCCTGGCTGCTAATCGCCTCCTCTAGGCGACAATCTCCCCGATCTGCCTTGCCCTTACTTCCAGCCAGCTATAATGAAAAATCGCCAGCGGTATGGCACTCGCGGCACTTCGCTTTCCGAAGTTGCCTCACGAGGAAACTTCGGGAGATTGTCGCCCAGTAGAAGAGACGATTAGTCTCCCCGTGTGCACTTACATGTAGCTGCTACAAGTAGCTCCGGAGCTTCTAGTAGCAGCTACTTGTTGTGCCTATAAAATGCTCCCAAAAAACCCTGCCATAGACGATACTGAGAATTGCCTCTTCTAAAACACGTGTAGTGTTTTAGAAAAGCCAGTTATCACTTGTCTATTTTGTAGCCATGACAAGTAGCTTTAACTAGTAGCGCTGTGTGTCTTCCACCCTAGTGGCCACACTTTTGCTAATCTGTGCATTTGGTTCATCCATCCAATGTGTGCTACTAGGCTCCATTATGCCTGGAAATCCGCACTGCCCTTAGCTTAGAGTATCTCTTCAAACAACTTCTAGTCTTGGTCGCAGCATAAACTCATTGTAACACAAAACTCCTCTCTTGTTAGTGAGTCCGCCTTCAGAACTAGGAACCAGCATTTCCCTCAACTCAGATGAGCTAGAAGAGTTGCTGTACAGTCCTCAAAAAGGAGAATGGGGTAATGGGGATCAAGACGCTGAATGCGAACGCATTATTTGTGGCATCGACCAGATCCTTTGTATGGGTAAGAAAACAAATATTTGGTATCGTTGGTGCAACCAGTACAGATGTGATTCATTCCTAATATGCTTGCTTGAGGAACTGTTCCACCCTATTACATAGCAAACAACTCCACTGTCTGTCCCCTGGCAGTATTCCTGCTTTCACTTTCAAATGAGCTGTGTTTTTTCACTTCTACCTGCATTCCAAGCCAAAATGCATATACAATTCACCTCCTATGTGCAGCACATCTGTTGCATATTTTTTTTATTTAAGATCACTATTCAGCTTGACTGGTATAACGATTACAGCAATATAAGAAGTTGAATAGTGAATGTGGGGTTATTTAAAAGAAATATCCAAGGCTATTATTGGGGTTTTATGTAATCTAAACTGTCTAGTATAAAAGAAAATTTTAACTCTTTACTCCTTTGTAGAAATCGCCACTCAATTTGCTGCTCCTGTTGACTTGAATGTATATCCAACCTATTGTACAGTGGTTTCCTACCCAACGGATCTAAGCACAATACGGATGAGACTTGTGAACAGATTTTACAGGTTAGTCTATTATGTTGTGTGCTGTTACAGCTACAAAATCAGGCAAATTCTTAGTGTTTATTTTGCAATAACTATTGCCTTTAGTTTATACGGTTTATTTCTAAGATGCCGCATCTGCTTTATTCCAGGCGATTGTCTGCTCTGATCTGGGAAGTGCGATATATTGAGCTTAACGCCCGGGCCTTCAATGAACCAGACAGCTCAATAGCTAAATCTGCAAAGATCATTACAGATTTACTGTTACGGTTCATAATGTAAGTCTTGTTGGATTGTTATATATTATATAGATGCTTTCAAGCTTATACAACACCTTCCAAATAATCACAGCCCTGCAAGAACACTCGGAAGCCTTAAAGGGAAACTATCCCGAAAATGTAATATAAGATTCATCTTACTGAAATAAGAAACTTTTTCTAAATACAATCAATTAAATATTCTGCATTGTTTCTGAAATAATCAAGTTTATATTCACTATTCCTCTCTCAGTATCTTTCTCTTTATTCTGTCTTCATGCAGCAGTTGGGTGTCACATATTCATTGACCATTAGATACAATATATTTTATAGGGGGGTGATCCCTTTCCTAGATGAATTAGAGCTCACTCTAGAGTCCTACAGCGGGTTACCCACAAAAACCTGCAGGTTGCAGGTAGAAGTTTTGGGAGCGGGTATAAACGCGGGTCGCGGTTCTCCGGGTTTGCGGGTCTTCTCAATAGCGAGTTTTCTCCTTTTTTCCTGATCACGCCTACTTCAAATTGTCACTTCTGGTTTGCAATGACAGCACTCTGTGATTTATTCATTTTTTTCTGATCACGCCTACTGCTAATGATGATCAGTGGGTCGCGCATCTGGTTGTGGATAAGCTACTTGCGGGTCCAGGTGTGGGTTGCAGGTCAGGTTTAACAAATTGGTCCAGCGCAGGACTCTAGCTCACTCAAATAACTGATTCCAATACAAACAAAATCTAACAAAATAACTGCCTTTTACACAAATTCTGCATGTAGAGAGACATGATGTCTAGTGATTTTAATAGAGTGAGCTCTAATACATCTTCTAGGCAAAAGGAGCCCCCCTATAAGATATATTGGATCTAACTGTCAATGAATATCTGACGCCCAACTGCGGCATGAAGAGAGAATGAAGAGAAACAGATGCAGAGAGAGGAATAGTGAAGATAAACTTGATTAATTCAGAAACGCTACAGAATATTTAATTGATTGTATTAGAAAGTTTCCTATTTAAGTATGATGAAGCTTATATCAAATTGTCATTTTCACAATAGTTACCCTTTAAATTCGTTGGTGCTGGAATACTGTTGTTATGATTTGAAATGTAAGCGCTAAACAGGAGAGAATGAAATCCCTTCAGAACTGCTTTCTGGCAGGCTGTAGTTTCTCCTACTAAATGTAAGTGCTGTTCTTATATCTACCAGGCAGCTGTTCTCTTGTGTTAGGGAGCTGCTATCTTGTTACCTTCCCATTGTTCTGTTGTTAGGCTGCTGGGGGGGGGGGGGGGGAAGGCAGGGGAGTGACTGAAGTTTATCAGAGTACAAATCACATGACTGGAGGCAGCTGGGAAACTGACAGTATCACTTTAATGAATATGGATAATCATTACATATCGGTACCAGAGGGTCTTGATGCTACTGAAATCCCATCCTCTTTATTGACTTTAAATTATCTGTCAACATTATGGTGATTCACATCCTTCCCACACTGAGTGTACCATGCATTGCAGGGACAGCCGCTGCCGAAATATTTCTACCCTGTGCAACAGTGCAGAGGGAGACGAGGAGGAGGAATCAGCTGATGAACAGGTATGTTTAAGTATTAATTAACGGTAGGGCTGCACCTATGCTGAATATGAGCCTTTACTTTAATGTGGTAAATATCATTGGGTAGATGTTGGTATCATCAAGGTTTCCAAGTGGAACGGCTGCATCATTGGTTGGTTGCCAATCACTCCATAATCTGTACGGCATATCTGTGTAATATAAACATAGAACATTAAAGGGGTTGTTCACACTTTTTCCAGTTCAGATTGTTCCCCAGAAATAGACTTTTTTCAATGACTTTCTATTATTTATTTTTTACTGTTTTTCCAAAATCTAAGTTTAAAGTTAAATGTCCCTGTTAGGCTTGGACGAATTTGACCTGTTTAGTTTGATGCACAACGACATACAAGTCTATGGGCGTTATTTCCGTGGCCATTTCCGTGGCGAAACAAGCCGAAAAAATTCGCCCATCCCTAGTCTCTGGTGATTGAGTCTGGCAGCTCAGTAATTCAGGCGCAGACTTTAAACTGTTACAACTTTGCAACATGTAGTTGATCCATTTCTCAGCAGCATCTCTGGAGTATTGACAACTATTGTATCAATTCTAACAGCTGCCTGTAATGAAACCCAGGGATACTGCTCAGCAGGGACAGATAAGAAATGTATCAACTAACTGTATCAATTTAGAACAGTTTACAGGGTCGGCGACCCCTCTTCTCAGAGCTGCTTTAAAAGTGTAAAAATGAAACTTTACACTTCAATATTTGAAAAATATTGACACATAGAAAATAGAAAGTAATTGGGAAAAAGTCTTTATTTCTGGAAACAACTAGTTGTTTGAAGGTGAACAGCCCCTTTAATTGCTGATCTCACATGGCATGTGCTAAAGCTGAACTTTGTTTCCGTAGGTTTAAATCTTCCCTGTCAGACTCTTGTTAGAGCTAAATGAAGCAAAGTCAATATATTCAAGTTCTATGTGGGTCAGTAGCCAAGTATTAGTAGAGAAAGAACCAGTGTTCTAGTGCAACAACTTTGCAGTCCATTTCAACTGGAGATTTTAAAGGAGAATGAAAGCTCCAAGGCAGTTTATTGTCAACAGATTAGCCACAATAGTGCAAGCTAGAACAGTATATTTATTCTGCAGAATGCTTTACCATAACAGAGTAAACAGCTCTAGACACTGTCTGTTTGTTTAGGATAGTGGCTGCCATATTAGCTTGGTGTGACATCACTTCCTGCCTGAGTCTCTCCCTGCTCGCTCATAGCCCTGGGCTTAGATTACAGCAGAGAGGGGAGGAGGGAGGGGGAGAGAAGCAAACTGAGCATGTTCAAGCCCTAGCCCTGGAGGATTAAGCTGAAAACAGGAAGTCTGATACAGAAGCCCATGAGTACACAATAGAAGGAAAGAAATGTGCTGTTTATTTTGACAGAGGACTCAGAGCAGCATTACTTTGAGAGTTTATTGGTATATTTATATAGACCTTTCTGATAAAGCTTACTTAGTTTTAGCCTTTCCTTCTCCTTTAACCCTCCTAAAGTAGGGCCTGAACACCTTTTGCAGTTATTGAATCACAAAAAAAAGGTTAATTTTTCCATTATTTATTTTCTTCTAGAAGCAAAAGAGGAGAGACAAAGATGCTAAATCTAAGGAGGATGCCTGGAGAATTCAATGTCTGGAACTGACAAATGCTGTACTGGAGCATGAGGATTCAGAGCCTTTTAGGGAACCTGTTGACCTATACGAATACCCAGTAAGTTCATTGCAAGTCTATTTAATGTTAATCATTTGAGAGGTAAAAGCCAGGGAAACCTTGCTGATAAAACACTGTAAATAAAAAGCAAACATCAGCTGGAACATCTCTCACCCAGGGCATCAGAAGATTTTTAAATGGATTGTAAAACTTAATCAGGGTGTTTACTTCTACAATTTACATTCATTTTTATTTTAAGCAGTTTCTGAGAGATTAGGGGGGTTATTTATCAAAATCCGAATTTTTTTCATTTTTTTTTTTTAAATTAAAAAGGTACGACCAAACTAGAATCCACTATTTGCTCTTATTTATCAATAAAAAAAAAAACAAGGATCGGGAAAAAACGAAACTTTTTTTCGGATTGTCAAGGGAAAAACCCAAATTTTCCGTGCTTGAAGCTCCGAAAACCACTACAACTTCGAGTTTTCAAGGAAAAACCAGCATCAAACCCCGAAAACTGAAATTTTTTTAAGGGTTAAAACCTCTTCAAATGGTTAAGGGGACATTGCCATTGACTTTTACATGAATTCGGCAGGTTTTAGATGGAGTATTTCTCGGAACAGATTTGGGGCATAATAAATCATGTAAAAACGGCGTCTTTATTTTACCGCAACTTTTTCGTGCCTTAAAGGGGTGGTTCACCTTTACATTCATTTTTGATATGTTATAGAATGGCCAACTTTTCAATTGGTCTTTATTTTTTATGGTTTTTGAATTATTTGCTTTCGTCCTCTGACTCTTCCCAGCTTTCAAATGGGGGGGTCACTGACCCCATCTAAAACAAATGATCTGTAAGGCTTTAAAGAGATTGTTTTTGCTTCATGTTTATTACTCGTCTTTCTGTTCAGACCTCTCCTATTCATATTCCAGTCTCTTATTCAAATCATTGCATAGTTGCTAGGGTAATTCGAACCCTAGCAACCAGATGGCTGAAATTGCAAACTGGAGAGCTGCTGAATAAAAAAACTAAACTCAAAAACCACAAATAATAAATAATGAAAACCAATTGCAAATTGTCTCAGGATATCACTCTTTACATCATACTAAAAGTTAATTCAAATTAAGCTTAGTTAATTTAATAAATAACCCTCTAGTAGTTGTAAATAATTTTAGGCTTTCAGCTTTTAGCTTTTTGAGGCCCAGAGTGTCAGCGACCCGGTCTATGCACTTTCTGCTGTATTTAGTTGACCCTTGCATTGTTGACTCTCCGTTGAGCCTGGTATCTGCAGTTTAATGATGCAGATATCTCAGAAACCACAAAAAAATAGAAAATGACTGAAAATTGTTCTTAGTGGATCACCCTGAATAAGCTTACTGTAATCTGTTGGGTTTATACCCCTTAAAAGTTCAGCCAATCATACACAAGCTGATAAAAAGACTTGGCCCCTCCAGACTGAATCTGCAGCTTATGAGCCTACGTATGGGAGGTCTTTTCTGCCCCCAACGAGACACATATTGACCAGGCAGGTGTGAACACCCCATTAGACAACAACTGCATTGGCACTTTAATGAAGACTGATGAGGTTTCTGCAGGCCCTATTATGATTTGACTCAGGGGAATCTGATCATCCCAAATTGGCCCACCATGTTGGTCAACAAATTGGGTAACGATGCTCAGCTTAATTTATACCTTCAACCAATTTGTGTCAATTCTAGTGTAACACAACTGTCACGGATGTGATTTCTTCTTTCTGCAGGACTATCTGGATATTGTTCAATCCCCTAGAGATTTTGGAACAATAACGAAATATTTGGATTTAGGAGGATACAACAGCCCTCTTGAGCTTCGGAAAGATATGAGATTAGTGTTCTCCAATGCAAAAATGTACACACCAGATAAAAGATCCAAGGTAACTGCTGAGTCTGCGCATTTGTAGCTCTGTAACCTTGTGCTGCTTTACTAAACATTAAGCTCAAATATGGTCTTTAATAGCAATTTTATTATATTTCAGTTATTATAGTTCCCCTTTAAGTCTCTCTCTCTCTCTCTCTCTCTCTCTCTCTCTCTCTCTCGTACACATGGGCTTCTATATCAGACTTCTGTTTTCAGCTTAAACCTCCAGGGCTAGGGCTTGAGCATGCTCAGTTTGCTTCTCTCTCCCCCTCCCTGCTGTAATCTGAGCCCAGAGCTAATGTTGAGCAGGTAGAGACTCAGGCAGGAATTGATGTCACAGCTCATATGGCAGCTGCTATCCTAAACCAACCGAGACCATTTCTAGAGCTGATTACTCCGGTATGGAAAAGCATTCTAAAGAATAAAAATGGCGTTCTATCTCGCACTGTTGTGGCTAATCTATTCTAATCTAAACTGCCTTGGTAGCTTTCCTTCTCCTTTAAACTAACTACTAAACATCGCCCTGAATGGCAGATACCTTGTTTTAAAAAAACTGGTTCTTTTAAAAAGTGATGTCTGGTGGTAGAGGGGTGGCAGTCTCAAATCACATCTAGTAGAAAAGGAATCCAAAGGCACACAGAACTGCTGCAAGCAAGGTCCCCTTTGCTCGTTCAACATTTCGAGGGCACCTCCCTTTGTCAAGCCTATGGACAATTAGTGCAGCAGTTCTGTGTTCATTGGATTTCTTTTCTATTAGGTACCTTGCTTTAACCACCTTGGTATGTGCTGTTATGTAACAAATTAGTTTAAAAAGTAACTAGGTTTTTTTTTTTTAGTACTGTATTTACATTTTTCTTGTGATGTGGTATTGGGTGCAATAAAAAATTTTTTTAAATTGATAACATAAGTCCTCAATTTCTGTTTCTATTCCCCCTCCTGTTTATAGATCTACAGTATGGCATTGCGACTTTCTGAATTTGTAGAGGCAAGAATGGACACCATTATCTCTGGCTATAAAGCTGCCTGTAACTACAAACAAAAAGAGAATGAATCCAATTCCTTGAAGAGGTCAGAGGAAAAAAATAATTCCAATTGTTAAATTGCATAACTTTTGAATCCCGACAAATAACTAATTTGGATTCTCAATTTATATATTTGGATTTCCACAGCTCTCACGTGCACCATGTGAAATATGGTTTTAATGTTATTTGTAAATATAATTGAAAGTAGGGATGCACTGAATCCACTATTTTGGATTCGGCCGAACCCCCTAATCCTTCACGAAAGATTTGTCCAAATACCGAACGAATCCTAATTTGCATATAAAAATTAGGGGTGGGAAGGGAAAAAATTTTTTTGCTTCCTTGTTTTGTGAAAAAAAAAGTCATGCGATTTTCCTCCCCATCTCTTATTTGCATATGCAAATTCGGATTCAGTTCAGCCTGGCAGAAGGATTCGGCCTAATACGAATCCTGCTGAAAAAGGCTGAATCCTGGCCGAATCCAGGATTCGGTGCATCCCTAATTGAAAGCGGTGTTATGCCTTTCTGTTCTCTGGATCTGACCCTCAACTAGTCAGTTCTCTTCAAAGGGTATGAAGTTTTTCATTTTTATTTCAAAATTCAGCAGCAGTGCAGTTAAAGGATAACTAATGCTTAACTAAGGAAGTAGGGCAGGAATGTTGTACAGTATGTTTTGAAATTATATTCCAGCCCAAGGCAACCACAGCCCATTTAGCAGTAAAGATCTGTGTCTCCAAAGATGCCCCAGTAGCTCCCCATCTTCTTTTCTGCTGATTCACTGCACATGCTCTGTGCTGCTGTCACTTACTGAGCTTAGGGACCCTCCCACAATATACTGTATAAGATAGACGTCCCACTATAAGGCTGATTAGTAAATAATTCAGATTATTGGTACATGTCGGCACAGAAACCGGTGCAACTAGCATCAGTATTTAATAATCAGCATCATCTTTTTAACAGGCAAAATCATTTTCTGCTTGATGATTTGAGTCCACCCCTAAGCTTAGCTGCATAGAGCACACAGAGCATGTTCATGTCGCAGACACTCCTATACCAAATTCAAGATGAGAAAGTCGTGTGGCAACTTTAAAGGCCTGGTTAATTAGTACTATAGAGATGCTGAAGCTTTGGGTTGGTATTTCAGTACGGGGAGTCGTCGAGTTACATACACCCGACCTACTTACAACTCACACTTACAGACTGGGGCTATTCCAGTAACATGCTTGGCCTTTATTAGAATTTAGCTTTAATAATACCACCTCCCCCAATCCCCTCTGGTGTGTGTTGTCTACTGCAAAGCGCAGATAAGACTATGATAAGACAAACATCTCTCTAAGTTGCATTTAATAAGTAAATGTATATGTTTCAACTTAAAGCGATACTGACATGTTCCTATAAAAATGATAGGAACGTGTCCGTATCAAGTAAATGCTGCACCCGGAATAGTCCCCCGCAAAGCCGCCCCCGCAAACCTGCGTTCATCCGACCCTCCAACACTGCTAAATGATCCTCTGTGCCGTTTCATTGGCGCTGGGCTTTGCGGGGAACTATTCAGGGTGCAGCATTTACTTGATACTGACACATTCCTATGATTTTTATAGGAACATGACGGTATCGCTTTAAGAACAAACTTACTGACTCTCGTACGTAACTTGGGGGCCGCCTGTATATGAAATCAGGCATTTCTAGCCATATTAATTTTTAGGGTTAGTTCTCCTAACCTTAAACAGGCAGATAGTTGAAAAGGGCCCGAATGTGGAGCAAATATGAAATTCCTTAACCGTTTGTATTATATTTTGCTTCTTTATTTGTTTTGCTGCAGCGCAACTAAAAACGCAAAGCAAAGGCGGTTAATATCAGAGTCTGAGAACGAATCTGGCCAGGAGCCTTGTTCATCCCGATCTACCTCAAGTGAAGTGTTTTCTAATAACAGCCGGGACAGTATTGCCAGCACCTCTGGCGCGTCCTCTCATAGAGGCGTATTGGGCAAATCCACTGCCTCCGCTGCTAAAATTGCTCCAGTAATAGCTAGTAGCTCTTCATCCAGCACCTCTGCTTCCTCAGGTGAGGATCACAATTTTATCTTTTTCACCATTTGTTTCCCCTCAACTTCACTTATGAAAGATCTCTGCCCCCCCCCACCTTTGTGAGATGATGTTAATTCACCTGCCTCCATTGCTTTGCAGAAAGTGAAACAGATTCCTCATCATCTACCTCTGATTCAGAAAATTCCTCTGGTTCTGAGGAAGCTGAAAGCAATAAAAAGTCGGCATCAAAGTCCCATCCCAAAGTCAACACATTGGTAAAATCAGTGGATCCAGCTAAAAGGAATGTGAGAACAGCAACTACAAAACAAGGTAACGTGCCCTGTAGTGATGTAATAGAGACACTGTGAATGACTGGCCAGATTTCTAATTACGGTAATATTGTTTTAAAAGTGCCCCCCCCCCTTTTTAAAAAATTTTTAAGAGTGGTTCTGTTTCCTACCGATGCAGAAAATGTTAATAATACTGAAAGTTACCATAAATAGGAAGTCCCTATGGAAGACCAGGAACAGTGATAGCATAGAGAACATTAGAAATATAACTAGTATAATAAAGTAGGTTGATGTAGGTTCAAGCTCTCAGTGATGTGTGTTTAGTAGAACAATGGCTCAATGAAGGTTGGAGTTGATTTAAATTAGAAAGGTGGAATATATACAAACTGTTGAACAAAGTAGATGGTAGGAAGGGAAAATAGGTTTCTCTAATGGCCCTATGTGTCAGTGCAGGACAAGGTTTCCAGGGATAGAGAAGTGTTTCCCAAAACCTATTGAGGCTTAGAGCAGTAGCAAAGGCAGTATATTTGTCGTCCTAGATATTCTTGGAATGATGACAAAATGAGACAGGAATTTTCCTATATTTGTACTGATTACATGATCGAAGGAAGGCCCTGACCAAAGGTTGGATCTTCAAGGGGGGCCATGGCCAAAAGTTGAACTGGGACTTGACCTCAAAAAGTTTGACACACTGGGGTAGAGAAGTAGATGATATCTTAGAAAGATGCCCAGATAGAATGCAACAGTTATTATGGAAATATGTATACACTTACCAGGTTAGCTAGAGGTATTTCAAACAACAGTTTTAAATATGGACATTTCTGTGCTTTTTAGTCAAAAGTTTTCCCAAGCCAATGCGTGTGCTTTTCTTAAATTTCAGAATCTCAGGGTAATCACCAACAGAGAATGACTTCAAGTAAAAGAAGACACGACAGTGATTCAGAAGAATCTGTGCCTAACCACAAAGTAAACAGTAAATCCAATACAAAGAAGAAAATGCTACGCAAGAGCGCCGCCCTAGCAGCTAATAAAATAAAGTGCATGAGTGATATTGAAGGCAGCATGTCCTCCTCAGACATAGAATGCCGGGAAGGAAAGGGCAGTCGGACATTACCCCAACGAGCAGCTGCGGCAGAAGCTAAAAAACATCTTATGGATGGCTCTGGGGAAGAGAACACTTTGAGAAGCGATGGCGATCAACAACCTAGAATGGAGCCAAATGCATTGTGTGCTTCTAAATCTGTCCGGAGAATTAGAAGTAATTCTAGTGGCTCAGAGGGTGGATCAAAATATCTCTCTTCCCATGAGTCTTCATTAAGCTATGAAAGTGAAGATGAACATCCCATAAATGGCAAAAATTCTGACAAAGAAATGAGTGAGTCTTCTATAGCGGACTCTCCTTGTAAGCGCTCAACCACAGTGTCCCGGAGGCTTGTTAGTGAATCAGACTCTGACATTTCCTCTGCGGAAGAGCATCAGGTAACCAAAAAGAAACACACTGTGCCTAAAGCAAAGATAGCAGCCGAAAAAATTTCGACTTTGAAAAAGACAAAAAAAATGAAACCACAAAAAGACCTCGCAAATTCTCAGAAACCCAGTAAAAAGTATGCTGATAAAGTCAATGAGAGGGCTTTTGATTCTACAGATTCAGACTCTGACCATGGGTCTACCATTGTAAAGAGGAAAGTACGCACAAAGGTTGTGTCTTCTCTCTCCTCACCGCCTCGAAAAACAAAAGTAGTGAGCGATTCTGAAGAGACTCTCGATTCGGAGTACTTTGGTTCTGAGGAAGAGCTTCCTCAGTCTAAATCTATCAACAAAACGGAGTCGTCTTCAGAGTCCAGCTCATCTTGCTCAGATTCCGGGTCGTCTTTTTCAGACAGCAGCAGTAATCGCGACCGTAAAGTAAATGGAAAAACTGTCGCTTTAAAACCCAAGGAACCCGAGTGCAAGAGGAAACGAGCAAAGAGCAGCTGTGATGACGACTGGGAGGAGCTGAACTATAAGCAACGCAAGAAACTAACTCGCCAAGCTAAGATACCAACGAGGAATCGAGGAAAGAGGAGAGTCGGACACGATGATACGGACAGTGATGAAACCGTCAGTCGCAGGAAGTCTACCAATAGGCGGCTAAGGAAAGTGTCTGCCAGGGCAAGAGCCAGGCAGTTCCTACTGTGAGAAGAAATTCTAGTGGAAACTCTTGACAGACGTTGACTTTTTTTATCCGTTCAGAAATTCAGGGATAATATTTATATTTTTCTATGAAAAAAAAATAAATCTATAAATATAAGTTTAAAACTGAATTTATTTTGGTTTGCACTTGATTAGCATTCATGGCCGTGTGGTTCTCAACGGGTGACTACATCCCAGCCAGAAATTCTCACTTGTTATTTCGTAGAACATGAAACTGTTGACCTTCATTGTTTCGCCAGTGAAAGGATACTGTGATCGTTTATTTATTCTCTTCTATGGTTAGCCAAGTTGATAAAAAGTATTACCTCTGTTATTGTTTAGTACAGTACATTTATTAGGGATCACTACTGTCAGTCTGACAAGCTGTCTAGCTGTCCGTTTTTGGCAGTTTGTGCTGGGCAGTGCTCTCAGATTAGCTTTGCTGAAAGAAACGTTCAAAAAGTTGAAACTAGAGCGTGATCATTTAAACGTGGACAACAATGGTGATGTTAAAGGGTCAGTCCAATTGACTCTTGTATGAATATGGCTAGCCTTGGGAGTATTATAGTAAGCCTTTGTAAGAGGAGCTACTTATAATTAATTCACTTTTTTTTTTTTTTTTCCCCGAAAGCACTTGGGCAACTATACGATGGACTTAAAAAGTCTGGTATCGCGACTTTATCTTTTTACTTTTTGGGCTTAACTGAAGTCTGGCTCGTGTGTAGTCACCAAGTTGTGGAGTTGAGAACACTTAAGCTTTCGCACCTATACCAATTTGTGCCTCAAAATGGGGCAGCCAAAATCTGGGAGCAGACATTTTGTATCTTAAAAAAAAAAAAAGAAAAAAAAAAGGGTGGTGTTTAACTGTTAAACTTAATGGGCTGCATTGAAATCTACTGTCGGTAAGCCTCGTCGGAGTGCTCGGGCGCTTCGCTTCTGAACAAGAATTTGCACATTTGTTCTTTAAGTTTACAAAAAACTGTTATGGCTACAGCATTTTGTAATCTTCATGTCAAAAGTTGTGTTTTGGGTTTAAAAACGAGCAGCTTTATTGCTTTTTATTTAAAATCAATATGAGTTTACTTGTAAGAAATCGTCATGTTTCTAAATGGCCAACGCGGTTTCACGTTTGCTGTTTTTTTTTTTTTTTTTCAGTACGTTCTGGTCAGCATCGTTCGAATGTGTTCCGCAGAATCAGTTGTCACAGTGATCTTTCTTTATTCACGAAACCTTGCCGACGTCGATCTTTCCGACATTTCGGAAGCATCGCATTCTCCGTTTAATTGCATAAGTCTCTGTTCTAGTGTTACTAATTTAATTCGGGATTGTAAAAGAATGAAATCGGTAAACGGTATATAGTCATTCGTCCACATTTGGTGAAACTGTCGTTTAATAAACATTAGGGCTCCATTATGTTGCTTCGGGTTCTCCCTAATGCCCCGTGTAGGGTTCGCACTGTCATATGAGGCACAGAGTTTCTGTACTTGTATAGTTCTAAAAAAAAATAGTTGTTGAAGAGTTGTTTTGACTGTCGGCAAATGGCAGGCCGCGTGTTTTTGTTGCCCCAGCATTTTACAGCTTTGTGATGTCGGACAAAATACTCACAATTACCGCCGGGTACTGTCAAGTGGCTGCCTCGTACCATCTGAAAATACTGCGAGTGATGTCTCTATTGCTTGACCGGACTCGTCGTTCTCACTCTTTGAGGGGGGGTGATCGGCACATAGAGCGAATTTTTTTTTATTTAAAACACTGCCACTACCCTACTAGGGGATGTTCACCTTTGAATATGAGCTAAAACTATTTTGTATTGGTCTTCTTTTTTTGTTTTTTAAAGTGATTCGATATCAAGATAATGATCACTGAAGTAGCGTAGCACTTATGCAGAAAGCATTGAATCATTACTGCATGTGCCCCTTCCATTGGCTTCATTGGCATATATATTGATATGATTGGCTGGTTGGATTCAGCGAGTGGGCTCAATCGAGTAGTAGCTCTTCATGCCTAAACGTTGTCCTTCCTGTAGGTCAATGCAAACACGTCTCTCAATCGCCTTCAGCCAGGAGGTCGCATCAGCGATGCTTTGCTTCGATGCCGATTATCTTGACGTCGGATATTTTTAAAAACAAAACGAGAACAGACCAATTTAAAGTTTCTAGTGGCAGAGGTGTCTATATTTGGACTTTTGTCCTTTTATAGATAAAGTCCGCTTTCCGTGCAACAGACGAGCCTCAACTTTGACTGCAGTCTCTTGCTATGACAGTTGCAGGTAACACTTAACCAACTGTTTCTGTAGAAGATCAGCATCTTTCTTTTAACATCAGGGAATGGGGCCCTCATCTCCTCCCCTCCTTCATTTCGACCGGTGTCCATGTATTAGTATTTTAAAGCTGATCTGTTCATCTGCAGATTGTGCCAACGAAATACTTTGTTGCTGCAGGGAAAACATTAGAAAACAACAAACAATATTTGGCCAATGTAATTTGCCATTTCTCGTTTTAAAGGGATGGCATGTCCGGTGCTCATGTTATTTAATACACAATTTTCATTTCAATGTTTTAATATTCATGCATGTGCGGCTTGTATGTGAAACTTGCATTAATTCTGCCGCCCAACAATACGAAAAGGCATCTTTTGCACTGTTTGTACTTCGGATCAAATCTCTTCCTATGTGAGTGGGGGGGGGGGCGTGTAGAAATGCAAATGTTCATCATGAATTAATTATTTCTGTTTCAATTCACAAAGTATTTTTCTGCTCCAAAGTAAAGATTAAAAGCAATCTGAGGACTCCGTGTGTTTGTTGGTCACAGGGGATGGCATGATAGTCTCTGGGAAGGGAGTGTGACTGTGGATAGCAGTTAAAGTAGGGAGAGATGGAGCCTATAGTAACAGTGGATAATAGTCTCTGGGAAGGGAGTGTGACTGTGGGATAGCAGGTATAGTAGGGAGAGATGGTGCCTATAGTAACAGTGGATAATAGTCTCTGGGAAGGGAGTGTGACTGTGGGATAGCAGGTATAGTAAGGGAGAGATGGTGTCTATAGTAACAGTGGATAATAGTCTCTGGGAAGGGAGTGTGACTGTGGGATAGCAGGTATAGTAAGGGAGAGATGGTGTCTATAGTAACAGTGGGATAATAGTCTCTGGGAAGGGAGTGTGACTGTGGGATAGCAGGTATAGTAGGGAGAGATGTGTCTATAGTAACAGTGGATAATAGTCTCTGGGAAGGGAGTGTGACTGTGGGATAGCAGGTATAGTAGGGAGAGATGGTGCCTATAGTAACAGTGGGATAATAGTCTCTGGGAAAGGAGTGTGACTGTGGTATTGCAGGTATAGTAGGGAGAGATGGTGCCTATAGTAACAGTGGATAATAGTCTCTGGGAAGGGAGTGTGACTGTGGGATAGCAGGTATAGTAGGGAGAGATGGTGCCTATAGTAACAGTGGATAATAGTCTCTGGGAAGGGAGTGTGACTGTGGGATAGCAGGTATAGTAGGGAGAGATGGTGCCTATAGTAACAGTGGATAATAGTCTCTGGGTAGGGAGTGTGACTGTGGGATAGCAGGTATAGTAGGGAGAGATGGTGCCTATAGTAACAGTGGATAATAGTCTCTGGGAAAGGAGTGTGACTGTGGTATTGCAGGTATAGTAGGGAGAGATGGTGCCTATAGTAACAGTGGATAATAGTCTCTGGGAAGGGAGTGTGACTGTGGGATAGCAGGTATAGTAGGGAGAGATGGTGCCTATAGTAACAGTGGATAATAGTCTCTGGGAAGGGAGTGTGACTGTGGGATAGCAGGTATAGTAGGGAGAGATGGTGTCTATAGTAACAGTGGATAATAGTCTCTGGGAAGGGAGTGTGACTGTGGGATAGCAGGTATATTAGGGAGAGATGGTGCCTATAGTAACAGTGGATAATAGTCTCTGGGAAGGGAGTGTGACTGTGGGATAGAAGGTATAGTCCTGTTTTCAGAGGGACAGTCCCTCTTTTCACAGCTCAACCCGCAGTCCCTCGTTTGTACTGGAAAGTCACGTTTTTCTCTGCACTGAACAGCCAGAAAAAGAAACAAAGTTTCTAACTTAACTGGCTTGTGACAGAGAGCCCAGAACAGCCACAACAGCAGATAAGATACTTTTGTAACAATTTCTAGATAAGCAAATAAGTAATTGTAACAAAATAACAGGTCCCTTGGGAGCAGTTACTCACGGCTTAAAAGGCAATTCACCTTTATTAGCAAAACTGGAAAAAAAAAGAAATAGGTTCACACTTTTATAACCTGGCGAATTTAATAAAATAAACATGGTATTTAGGGGATGTGGTCATAAACATGGGCGTGGCCAAAACGATTTTCGTCACGGCAATTTTTTTTTTTTCCCATAATGTTGGGAGTTGAGATTAATAACAATTATTTAATGACTGCACTCAGCTGGGCGATATATTGTGCTTCAATCAATATAGAATGTGATAAAACATTTAGGAATAAAACAAACAGCCCGAGTGAGTTTCCTTTACCAGAACTACCTGCAAAGCTACGGCAGCAGTGTATAAACTACAACTCCCAGGGTGCATTACGGCTTCCGGCAGCGGAAAAAGGCGCCACGTGATTATTACACATCGCTTGCTCCCTCTGCTGGTCCTGGGAGGTTATTGCACTCTCCTATTGAGAATCGCGTCTTGCAGTTTCTTGTTTAGTGCGCGCGCGCGGAACCGGAAGTAGCGAGGATTGTGGGTGAATCTCGCTGTCTCATCCCGGCTGCTGCTGCTGAGCAAATGGCCACGTTCTTCGGGGAAGTGCAGTCCGTGTTCTCCAGAGCTGTGGATGAGGAGGAAGAGGATGAAGACGACGACGAGGAGGTAGAAGAAGAAGACAGAGAGATCATTGCGGAGCTGGAGAGGAAGAGGTACAGCCATTAATCACGGTTTGTGTATAATCCCAGTTTTAAAGGGGAAGTAAATCGAATAAAAGTAATTTTTCATAGTGGATGTGCGTTGAAAACTGAAACAGGGCCGTGTTGTCTGATTCTGACTGGATGGGTTGTTCCATTTATTTAATGTCTCTGGGGAAAGCAATATGGCAGCTCCTCCTCCTGTATCAGACTGAAACTCAGTGAACTGGGCGCTTGTAACGTCATGGGACACTGGTTTCATTGTAGTATTTGTTTCTTACTGGAATTCTCCTATTTCTTCAGGAACAGCCCCTGGGAATGATTAGAAAACTGTTACATGTGATTAGACCAACAGGGGGTGCTGTTTGCATTGGGCTGATTGTGTTACTTTGCAGGGAGGTGCGTGTGACATGGAACCCTGAGCTCACAGCAGCCATTGAAAGCTCTCCTGGCAAAAGGCTCCCCTGCTCCAGTGTCATCTTGTCTGTCGGTGACAATGCAACAGGTCAGTAGCAAATGATCATTTTCACTCCTAATGTAAATGTCATACACTAGTCTGTTATACAGATAGCTACAATCTCAGCTGCCATAAAGCAGGGTAGGACTGCTGCTTACAATGGGGATCAGATAGGATCTGTGCAGCCACTGGGACAGAATGTTCTGTTATACAGATATCTAGAATCTCAGCTGCCATAAAGCAGGACAGGACTGCTGCTTACAATAGGGATCAGATAGGATCTGTACAGCCACTGGGACAGAATGTTCTGTTATACAGATAGCTAGAATCTCAGCTGCCATAAAGCAGGACAGGACTGCTGCTTACAATGGGGATCAGATAGGATCTGTGCAGCCACTGGGACAGAATGCTCTGTTATACAGATAGCTAGACTCTCAGCCATAAAGCAGGACAGGACTGCTGCTTACAATGGGGATCAGATAGGATCTGTGCAGCCACTGGGATAGAATGTTCTGTTATACAGATAGCTAGAATCTCAGCTGGTATAAAGCAGGGCAGGACTGCTGCTTACAATAGGGATCAGATAAGATCTGTGCAGCCACTGGGACAGAATGTTCTGTTATACAGAGCTAGAATCTCAGCTGCCATAAAGCAGGGCAGGACTGCAGCTCTGTGACAGAAACGAAGGAGACTTAACCCATTTCCCTATGTTCCTATCTGTGTACCCCCAGGGTTTGTATCTTCCTATATACTGAGCTCTGGCAGTTGGGAAGTGGCTGGATCTGTCACACTGTGGAACGAGAGATGCAGAGACTGCAACGTCAGAAAAGATTTTCTCCCTGCTCCCTCTTCTTGTACCTTTTACAGGTCCATTACAGACCCCACGGTAAGGGCTAAAGTAGGGAGTGTAAAGGGCTTTGGGGTGTGAGGGATCGGATGAGTCGAGCAGGAAACAATGAATTGAAACAAGCGGTGGGCTAATAAGGGGAGCAGATCGAAGGGGGGACACAGAGTCTGAGGCAGGGAATTGGGACCTGTTATCCAGAATGCCTGGGGGTTTCCACATGACAGATCTTTATGTAATTTGGGTCTTCATTAGTGATGAGCGAATTTATTCACCAGGCGCAGATTCACAGGGAATTTCCACGTTTCGCCGCTGCGAATACATTTGCAAAATTGCCGACAATTCTGATGATAATTTAGAGGCCGCCAACAATTAAAAGGACGCCCATTGACTTTAATGTGCGTCAAATATCACCGGTGTTGCAATTGTAGCCGGTGTCAAACTTTGCGTTTCACGAATTTTGCTGGAAATTCGCAAATTTCGTGTCGAAACGGGACAAATCACTAGTCTTCATATCTTAGTCTACCAGAAAATCATATAAACATTAAATAAACCCAATAGGCTGGTTTTGCTTCCAATAAGGATTAATTATATCTTAGTTGGGATCAAGTACAAGCGACTGTTTTATTATTACACAGAATAAGGAAATCATTTTTAAAAATTTGGATTATTTCGTTATAATGGAGTCTGTGGGATACGGCCTTTCTTTGATTCAGAGCTTTCTGGATAATGGGTTTCCGGATAACGGATCACATACATATATATATATATATATATAACACATTTACTGGAGTTAAATAAACTGCCAGTTGCTGTACATGCAGTAGCTGCTGTCAGAAATAAAGCTATTCCTGTGATTACAGAGGGACACTTCCATATTCTGACCTGCCAATAGGGTCATTGCTGATTCTAATCCCGCCTTCTATTAATAACAGCCAATCAGTGTTTATTCACTCCTATAAAATCACCTGACCTCCACCTGTTCATTACTTTATTCTGCTGAGCAGTAGCAGGCGGAGGTTTTCTTCTCTGGTTTTTGGTGGGAAAATATTCTTATTACTGGTGTCTGGGGCAGGTAAGAGAAATGTCTGGTGATTCCTGCAAGTCACATGTTGGGGGGGGTCTTTGCATTGAGGTTTTTGTGGTTTATGTAAAGAGAATGGTACTATTGTGTGTTGTGCTTTTGTTGCGTGTCTATTCACCTAGGCTCCAACAAAAATTAACTATAAATTTTCTTAGGGTCACCCCTCCTAATCACTCCTCTGGCTCCCCTTTTACTGGCTTTTTCTCCTGGCTTTTAACACCGTTCTTTTCCTTCTTCCAATACACTTTACTCCATAAGAACGGATTTACATCTCTTTATAAATCTGTTTTTAGAAAAGGAAGCACATACAACCTCAAGAAGCCTTTTATAACATGGTTAAATAGCAACAAATGTGGATGCCTGCTGCAGACTGCGCTAGATCTAAGTAGCTGTGTATTTTGTTACACCTCTAGTTAGGAGCAAGATTACGCCGCCTGTGCTGTATACCTGTAATTGCCGTGCAGCATGAAGCTTTTCATGTATTCGTTTCTTAACAGGGTAGTGGCCCGAGACTTGTAGCAAATGAGTGAATTTATAACTGCAAGGATTAAAGGAGTGGTTCACCTTTAGGTTAACTTTTAGTATGTTCTAGAAAGGCCAATTCTAAGCAACTTTTCTGTTGGGCTTCATTTTTATTTATTTAGTTTTTTAATTTACCTTAAATTTTATTATTTAGCTTTTAAATGGGTCATTGAGTTCATCTAAAAAACAAATGCTCCCTAAGACTACATGCTAGTTATTGCTACTTCTGTATTGCTCATCTTTCTATTTAGGCCTCTCCTATTCATATTCCAGTCTCTTATTCAAATCTCTGCATGGTTGCTAGGATCATTTGATTGCTAGGATCATTTGGACCCTAGCAACCAGACTGCTGAAATTGCAAACTGGAGAGCTGCTAAATAATTCAAAACCACAAATAATAAAACATGAAAACCAATTGCAAATTGTTTCAAAATAGCAATCTTTACTTTATAAAAGTAACTCAAAGTTTAACTCAAAGGTGAACAACTCCTTAAAGCAATATGGATGTCGGTGTTGTCACTTTAAAAAAAAAAAAAAGGGTGTATTTAAAAACAAGCTGCACTTATACGTTTATATAAATGCACAGAGCAAACCCACATCTTCCATTAATTAGTTAATAAGGCTGCTGTGCAACTGCCTCATCCGTATCTAACGAGCTGCTAATTGGCCTCAGCTTGGGTGTCCTGTTTTAGGATTAAGGGTTGGTAACTTTGTGCTGCATTACTAGTTTAGCTGCAGACTGTACTTGTATTAATGCTGATTACTAATGTATCAAATAGCCCAAGCCTTTCCTAAATGTCTTGTTTTAAATGAATTGTTCAGTATAAAATCTGGCTAAATAGAAGGCTGTGCAAAATAAAAAAAAAATATCAAATATAGTTAGGCAAAAATGTAATGTATAAAGGCCGGAGTGACTTAACATAATAGCCAGAAAACTACTTCCTGCCTTTCAGCTCTCTTGGTTTCCCCTGATTGGTTACCAGGCACTAACCAATCAGAGACTTTTAGTGGGGCCACATGGGACATAACTGTTCAGTGAGTTTGCAATTGATCTTCTGCATTCAGCTCAGATTCAAAAGCAACAGTTATGACCCATGTGCCCCCCCTCAAGTCTCTGATCAGTTACCAGGCAGTAACCAATCAGTGTAAACCAAGAGAGCTGCAAAGCAGGAAGTAGTGTTCTGGCTATTATGTTACACATCCAGTCACTCCAGCCGTTATACATTACATTTTTGCCTAACTATATTAGATACATTTTTTATTTTGCACAGTCTATTAACAGTTATTTTTATACTGAACTGTTCCTTTTTAAAGGGATGAGATGAGCAGCTATGAGAGACTTGTTGCCTGGCTGGTAAGTAAATCAGTTGTATGGGAAGTCTGCAGACACCACAAACTGATCAGTCCTGCAGTCTGTATTGGCTCCAGTTCTAAAGTACTCGGTTTGTTTGTAGGGGCGCCAGGCATAGACTTACCTTAAATCTCCAGTTTATTCCCTGCTACTGATTATGACTCTTGCACGTGCATCTAAGTGTATCCAGCAATGTAAGTTGCAGCTTCTCCAGTTTAAGCTACAGATATACAAGAGGATTTAGAGACACACTGGAAACTTGTTGCAACTGCTCCGTAGCTTTACATTGTATTGGTTTAAAGTCCTCGTTATCTTTATACAACTTCATATGAAAACCATTTGCCGGGGGGATAAAGTGGTGCAGGGATGTGCTGCAGTCGAGCCTTGCCATTATTTATGGTTGTGCTGATCGTTGTCAGCCTTGCTTGTTTGTTTTCCATACATTTTTTTTTTTTTCTTTCTCCTTAGATACTTGACACCAGAAATTTTTTTTATTTATTTTTTTTCAATCGCATTCTTTGCATATTTATGCAGATTGGGAAAACAGTCAGGTTTTAGGAACTTCAAGTATCTGCCCAATCGGCGAAAAACAATGAACATAACCTATAGGTAACTTTTAATGCACATTAATATTTTTAATGTTTTTTTTTTAAATATCATTTATCACTTTAAGAACTAGCTTTTCATACCCAGAGGGTGCCCAAAATACTTGTTCCGCTACGGTGCATTTTTAATACAAATTATTTGGTTTCGGAGCATCACAAATGATGTCATGATATATGCGCTTCCTGCTAGTTACTGGAACTTGCCTAGTAACCAGTGAGTAATTAGTAATGGGTTCTCTCCAGGTTTTTTTGGCCACATGCATTGCCTGGCTCCTCTACAACCCCCCTCACATTACACACCAGTCACAATTAAATACCATTTCTGTATAGTGCCTTGTTTATCCGATTTAGGGGCTTCTTCCAAACTGACTGCGTCTTGTTTCTCTCAGGTCCTGCTGTGCCAGTGCAACTGTCATGTGGCAGAAGACCAGCTGTTCCAGTGGTGCGAGAAGGTAACGTGTATTGTGGGGCACTGACACGCTATATATCTCTGAATATATCCCAGAATTTGACTTGTCACACTTCTGTGATTTCTAGTTGTCCTTCCACACCCCTCTGCCTTCAGATTATTTAGAAATGTGCTCTGCTGCCTTCTGTAAATCCCCCATTGTAATTATAGCTGCCGCCTTATGGCTTTAAAACAGACCTGCGCGATTAACATGGTTATTAAGCCATTTAGCTTCTGCAATAGTTTAATTGCATCTGAAGTCCTCCTTCTTAAAGGGATTGTCAAGATTTGTATGACCGTTTTTATTTCTAAATTACACTGCAAATAATTCACTCTATAATATAAAATTTCATTCCTAATCCAACAAATGTATTTTTTAGTTGTAATACTGGTGTGTAGGTGCATCTCAGGTTATTTTGCCTGGTCATGTGCTTTCAAAAAGAGCCAGCACTTTAGGATGGAACTGCTTTCTGGCAGGCTGTTGGTTTCTCCTACTTAATGTAACTGGGTCTCAGTGGGACCTGGATTTTACTACTGAGATCTACCAGGCAGCTGTTATCTTGTGTTAGGGAGCTGTTATCCTGTTACCTTCCTATTCTGTTGTTTGGCTGCTGGGGGGGGGGGAGGGGTGATATCACTCCAACGTGCAGTAAAGTGTGACTGAAGTTTATCAGAGCACAAGTCACATGACTGGGGGCAGCTGGTAAACTGACAATATGTCCAGCCCCATGTCAGATTTCAAAATTAATTATAAAAATCTGTTTGCTCTTTTTAAGAACAGATTTCAGTGCAGAATTCTGCTGGAGCAGCACTATTAACTGATGTTCTTCCCTTTTAGCTGTGTGGATTTTGTGTGCCCAACCTGATCCCTAAAGCTTGTAGCATGCTCATTGTGTCACTGTGTAGAAAGCATTACAAACTGGGGAATATGGGGGGGTGGTCCATAGGTGCGGTTCTGCAGGGGGTTTGGGATTTTAAAGGTTTAGTTCTTCTGCAAATTAATTATTACTATTTTATATTTAAAATGTCACCATCTTTTCACTTTTTTTCCCCCTTAGGTATTTGGCTCACTGGAAAAGAGCAGCCTAAAAGTAACGGTCCTTTCTACCTGCCCGGTTTCTGAATATAAAACCCCAGAGTCCACGTACAGTCTCCCTGTTCCCTTCTTGAAAGCACTGAGGACTAGCGAGTACAGAGAGGAGGTGCCGTGCCCCCTGCTGGAACAGCCCAATATAGTGGATGGGCTTCCTGCTGCAGGTAAAGGACTTGCCTCCCCCTTTGTCATTGCTCCCAGTGGAACCTTCCTAGTCTGTAATAAGGCTGGTCCCTATTCATAGAATCCTTGAAGGTGCTTTACTGCATATGCACCAGCCAAATGGATGCAGGGGATACCCCAACATTTCATCTTTTTTATAAGTAACCCTTTAAACAAGTGTGTAAAATTGATGAGGGGCTATTCTAAGTATTTTTGCAATTTTCATTTATCTAATTCCAAGATATTAAGGGATACATGTATTGTTAATATGAATTAATTTTTATTCCAACAGCGCCACCTGCTGGTCAGTTTCTGACCAGCAAGTAGTCAAGGAAGTTGTCAGGAGAAAGAAAGAGGCTGCTCTGATGTTCTTCTGCTTAGGAAAGATTTGAGAGGTTTTATTTTTTTTTCCCAAGCAGAAAAACATCACTACAGCCTCTTTCTCCTGACAACTTCCTTGACTACTTGGTGGTCAGACTGGTCGGAAACTGAGCTGGTGGCGATGTAACAAAATTCATTCATATTAACAGTGTATGTATCCCTTAATATCTTGGAATTAAAGAGAAAATAAATAATGAATTTACATTGCAAAAGTTCTTGGTATAGCCCCTCCTCTATTTTACATTCACTTATTTTAAAGGTTTACTTAACCTTTAATCTTCAACTGACTGGTGTTTCGTTGTGAAGCAGCTGTGTGTGTGCGGCTCATGCAAGTTCTATGGCTTTAGGTAAAAGCTTAACAAATACAATATATGTTGTACAACATGATACCCCAATTATACAAGGTATGTTTTGCTTTCTCAACCCTCCTGTGATGCTTCGTGGAATATAACTCTTCCCAGTGTTTCCATTGAATGGGTTTATTTACCCTTTATGATTGTGCTTTGTTTGCAGTGCTGTCCCATTGTCAGGTATTGGGAATCCCCGCTGTCTTCTACCGGTGCTACACGGATATCTCCAAACTGGATTCTGTCACTATTAAGGCTTTCCGACCCCTCCTATCCAGTGGAAGCCTGAGCCGATTGGCTGCGGTAAGACTTGAGATCCCTAGTGTTGCACAAATATCAGATGTTTAAACCCAGAATGTTTCCTAGTGTGGGAGATTGATACTCAGACATGGAGAAAGTCTGCCGTGTCTGACACTATATCTCCCTATAGTGACCCTGCCTTCTGATGACCGGGACGAAATGAGAGAAATCGTAACGGACAGATACGAGGCAGACAGGATTTTATCATCTCTATTAATTTCCCTTTAATATTCTGGTTCATTGTCTGTCTCTTTCCCACTCAGGACTCTGCAAATATCCAAGAAACTCTGAGAAAGACGGTGAAATTGAACGAGATTCAGAGTAACCTTTACATCTAGCCCTGTCCATCGCTCCCTTTGTATCGGGCTCAAACTATGTTTTTTGCTATTGTATTAATGAGAAGTGTAAAAAATACTTTATCTGTTTGTAACTTGGCTCTTGTGTGGTTTTGTCATATACAGAATATTCAGGAGGGAACTAGTGCAAAGGGTCAGGTTAGATTAAACTCCAGCAATGAGTCGGCTGAGTAACTTGCTTGTGCTGGGAGTCTGTACAGTCTTATTAAATAACTATTCAACCTACACGGGAGAAATAGCCTTTAGAATTAGTGTGACACTTGTAGTAAAGAAATGATTTAAATCTTCCAATGTCTCTTATGATGCAAGTGTGACTCTCATGTGGAGAATGCCACCCCCCAAGATCAGCTTTTAACTTCTTGTGCCTAATATGGACAACGTAATATTTAGTATTTACAATCTGATGTCTGCACAGGCTCCCATTGTAATGTGGTATAGACATTCATGGAGTCCCAGACATTCTGGATAACAGATTGTGTATTTCAAATATATTCAAGTCTTGTGACTCTCTCTCTCTCTCATAGAAAGAGATAAAATTGTCAGTCATGCAGTGCCTCAGTGTGACCACTTGGTGGCATTGATATTGTGTAGGGAATTAGTTTGTTTTGCAAATGTTCTGATGCTTTTATTTAAACCGGGCCATGTACGAAAACATCAAACTTTATTTCTACCCCTACTGTAAATGATAAGGATATTAGAAGTCACTGAGGGGTTGTTCTGTGACCATATAAAGGCACAAGGCTGCAGGCTGAGTTATACAGGGAACTCTGAGTATCACTGATGTATTATAAGGGATAATGTACCCCCTACTGTAAATGATAAGGATATTAGAAGTCACTGAGGGGTTGTTCTGTGACCATATAAAGACACAAGGCTGCAGGCTGAGTTATACAGGGAACTCTGAGTATCACTCATGTATTATAAGGGATAATGTACCCCCTACTGTAAATGATAAGGATATTAGAAGTCACTGAGGGGTTGTTCTGTGACCATATAAAGGCACAAGGCTGCAGGCTGAGTTATACAGGGAACTCTGAGTATCACTTATGTATTATAAGGGATAATGTACCCCCTACTGTAAATGATAAGGATATTAGAAGTCACTGAGGGGTTCTGTGACCATATAAAGGCACAAGGCTGCAGGCTGAGTTATACAGGGAACTCTGAGTATCACTCATGTATTATAAGGGATAATGTACCCCCTACTGTAAATAATAAGGATATTAGAAGTCAATGAGGGGTTGTTCTGTGACCATATAAAGGCACAAGGCTGCAGGCTGAGTTATACAGGGAACTCTGAGTATCACTCATGTATTATAAGGGATAATGTACCCCCTACTGTAAATGATAAGGATATTAGAAGTCAATGAGGGGTTGTTCTGTGACCATATAAAGGCACAAGGCTGCAGGCTGAGTTATACAGGGAACTCTGAGTATCACTGATGTATTATAAGGGATAATGTACCCCTACTGTAAATGATAAGGATATTAGAAGTCAATGAGGGGTTCTGTGACCATATAAAGACACAAGGTTGCAGGCTGAGTTATACAGGGAACTCTGAGTATCACTCATGTATTATAAGGGATAATGTACCCCCTACTGTAAATGATAAGGATATTAGAAGTCACTGAGCGGTTGTTTTGTGACCATATAAAGGCACAAGGCTGCACGCTGAGTTATACAGGGAACTCTGAGTATCACTCATGTATTATAAGGGATAATGTACCCCCTACTGTAAATGATAAGGATATTAGAAGTCACTGACTATGAAGCCTGCTAAGTTTCAGAACACTACAGCACAATTTAAGTTGAAATTAAAATGCAACTGAATAGAAGGCCTTTAATACACTTGACTCTGGCTACATTGATGAATTAAGCTCGACTGCATCACCCTGTGTGTGTGTGTGTGTGTGTAAGCCAAGAATATTTTGTAAATTATATCCTTATAAACGGTGAGTTCTGATGTCATTTCTGTCACATGACTTCACTGAAACGTGTGTATTATAATAAAGTACCCCCAGTTGCAAAATATGAGGATATTATAAGTTACCCTGGAGTTCCATGACCTTCGGCCTCGTGTTTTTATATGGTCATGAAACTCTCTAACTTATATCCTTATATTTTACATAAGGGGGTACATTATTCTCTATCTTTCCATCTATCAGCACTCCCCATTCACATCATCACCAGCCGGGTGCTCACCAAGGTACTTGCATTCCGGTAACGTGTAGATGTGGTTGGAGGAATTAAGACTGGCTTTCTTGTGTAAAATTTCGTGCTGTGAGCGCTTTCTGTTCTATATACTGTGTGTGTATATGTATATTTGTGGATATAGATATATATATATATAGTGAATATACACTGGGAGCATTGGGGAAGCAAGGCACAGGCGGGGCAGAGAGTGGGATATTGGTTGAAGGGTTTCTGATCTGGGACTTTTGCATCGGTTGCAGAACTACAACTTTCAGCAATTCCTTAACATGTTTCTTAGCAGTGAAAGTGCTGAAATGACTCCTGACCTAACTTTATTTATGTTCTTTGCGCTGCCAAACCTACTGTTCCACAAGCGGCCTGTAAAACAAAAAATAACCCCACACTGGTAATTTCCAGACTTGGTTTAACCCCTTTAGTGCCCCCCAGGGCATCATAATCCTCGGGAAACCCCCAAATCTCTGTGTATCCGCCGTAAGACAAAGCGATCCTGTGGCGTGTGGGCCCCTCTCTGAGAGGTGTTGACATATGGCGGCCAGACTCTTACTGCCTCCATAAAACTTTCAAAGGCATTTGAAAGTTTTATTTTGGGTGGGGGGGGGAGCTATTTGTGAATCAAAACCATATTTAATAATTGGGCCACCTGCACAATCTCCTAATGAAACAGAAACCACAATTTGGAGAATCTCCATTATTTTATGTGGAACAGATGTGGCTCTGGCCCGGCCACGTGTACAGAACTAATGACTGGTTGGTCCTCTCTCTGTACTGGTACCGTGGGCTCATCCATCTATATCACGGGGGGAGACACTCCCTCTATACTGGTACCGTGGGCTCATCCATCTATATCACGGGGGGAGACACTCCCTCTATACTGGTACCGTGGGCTCATCCATCTATATCACGGGGGCAGACACTCCCTCTATACTGGTACCGTGGGCTCATCCATCTATATCACGGGGGCAGACACTCCCTCTATACTGGTACCGTGGGCCCATCCATCTATATCACGAGGGGAGACACTCCCTCTATACTGGTACCGTGGGCTCATCCATCTATATCACGGGGGGAGACACTCCCTCTATACTGGTACCGTGGGCTCATCCATCTATATCAAGGGGGGAGACACTCCCTCTATACTGGTACCGTGGGCTCATCCATCTATATCACGGGGGGAGACACTCCCTCTATACTGGTACCGTGGGCTCATCCATCTATATCACGGGGGGAGACAGAAAGCAGAACAGATCCCCCTACAGCCCAGTCTGATGAGAGAGAGAGTCCTGCTCCCACTCAAACACAGACCCCACGACCCCTCTCAGGAGTGTTTAGACAGCTGCCCTCGACTGCTTCATTCTCTCAATACAGAGAGGTGCTGGGAAACCTCATTCATCCCAAACGAACCCCCCTAGACTGCCGACCCTCTGACAGAGCTCCCCAGGTTTCCGGCTGCTGCAGAATGGAAAGAGTTAGTGTTCACAGCAGCTGGGGGTCTGTGGCTGCGGGAAGATTTCTCATATATTTCTGAATGTCACTAATAATGAATCAGTGGCCTGTGGATTATACAGGTTGTGTGTAATTGTAATCGATTTCCAATAGTCTTAATAAATATAGTGTCATGCTGCATCTGTCCTTTAAATATGATGTAAATATATCATTTCCAGTTCTTACTCTACAACTGTCAGAAAATTGTAGAAAATTACCTTGGTCAACAGAGGAAAGTCATGTGATGTTTACAACTGACCAAAGAAACGTCAGATGCCTTTTCTCTGCTCACTAACTTCATTTTTTCTGAGTTTCCTTTCCTTACAAACTCCATTTTCTGCTGACTGTGTCCAGCCAAAATGAACAGCAGGTGGCGATGTTCCTTCCACTTCATTATAGTACATGTATGGGACCTGTTATCCAGAATGCTAGGGGCATGGGGTTTTCTGAATAACGGAACTTTCCGTAATTTGAATCTTGATAAGTTAAGGGGCAGATTTATCAAAGGTCGAATTGAAAAAATTCAAGTTTCGAGCTAATCTTTGTGTACTTCGACTAGGAAATAGTCCAAATTTGATTAGATCGAAATTTCGAATATCGAAATTTATCATGTACCGTCTCTTTAAAAAGTCAACCTTGGCCATTCGCCATCTAAAACCTGCCGAATTGCTGTTTTAGCCTATGGGGGACCTCCTAGAACCTATTTGGAGTCAATTGGTGGACTTAAAAAAAATCAAATTCGATCGAATGTGCTATTACTTCGATTGATAAGATTCGAATTCGATCAAATCTGGACCATTCACCAAAAAAATTTTGACTTATAAAATTTCAGTTGGTCTTTTTTCCAAAAAAAAACCCCCATTACTTCGAAATTCGACCCTTGATAAATCTGCCCTTAAGTCTACTAGAAAATCATGTAAACATTAAATAAACCCAATAGTCTGGTTTTGCTTCCAATAAGGATTAATTATATCTTAGTTGGGATCAAGTACAAGCTACTGTTTTATTATTACAGAGAAAAAGGAAATCATTTAATCAAATTTAGATTATTTGGATAAAATGGGGTCTATGGAGACGGCCTTTCCATAATTCGGAGCTTTCTGTATAACTGGTGTCCGGATAATGGATCCAATACCTGTAGTAGTATATAAAAAAACTCATAATAAATGCTTGAAATGAACTGAGACCATTTTCAATTGGTTTTTATTATTTGTGGTTTTTGAGTTATTTAGCTTTTTATTCAGCAGGTCTCAAGTTTGCAATTTCAGCCATCTGGTTGCTAGAGTCCAAATTCCCCTAGCAACCATGCATTGATTTGAATAAGAGACTGGAATATGAATAGTAGAGACCTGAATAGAAATAAATGTGAAATAGATGAGTCATAAAAAGTAGCAATAATAATAATAATAATAATAAATGTGTAGCCTTACAGAGCATTTGTTTTTAGATGGGGTCAGTGACCCCCATTTGAAACTGGAAAGTCAGAAGAAGAAAGATAATAATAAAAAAAAATTATACAAAATAAATAATGACCAATTGAGAAGTTGCTTATAATTAGCCATTCTTTACCTTGTTCAAAGTACTTGCAGTGGTTTGGCCATGGAACCCTATCCTAACTAGGGATGCACCGAATCCAGAATTCGGTTCAGGATTCAGCCAAATCCTTCTGCCTGGCCGAAAATGAAATTAGGGGCGGTAGGGAAATCGTGTGACTTTTTGCCACAAAACAAGGAAGGAAATAATGTTTACCCCTTCCCACCCCTAATTTGCATATGCAAATTCGGTTTGGTATTCGGCCGAATATTTCGCGAAGGATTCGGGGGTTCGGCGCATCCCTAACCTATCCTTACTACTGTTTCTCTGCTTACTGTATATATATATATATATATATATATATATGTTATAATGATCTGGCCCCACTAGCCAATATTATACATTGCTGAAAACACATAAAACCCAGATCATGTGTTACTCTTTCCATAAAATCATCCCTTGCTGTTTTTTTTCCCATGACTGATGTCTCCATTGCACAGTGTGGTGAGAAACACGAGTCAGAAAAAACGATAGTTATGGTTTCACAGACAAGACGCTGACTGGCAAACCATCATCATTTAATCCCTGGTATATAAATATAGAGGTTTATCTTCTAAATACACAAGGGTATATTATGGGGTAGAAGTTCTGGAAGTTCTCACTGCCGGTGCCACAACCTAAAACCATGAGCCAAAGTAACCACAAAGAGCTCAGTCTGACCTGTAGGAGATACGTTGAGGTTCTGCTGAGACCTTAGAAATAACATCAGTTGAAATGTCATCTTCTCTAGTAGTAACCGCAGATTGTAAAAATAACTCAATGCTGATGTGTTGGATTAAATTGCACTGGAGGGATAACAGGGCATGTTGGACTTGGGTGGATCTTGGATGAACCCAAGTCCTCCTCGTCTGTTATGAAAAGGTACAAGATCATAGAGTTCTGTTATTCTCTTTGAAGTTGGACATGCACAGCAAAATCAGCTTATGGCCACCCAAATGATGGCCTAACATTGGATGAGCTGATCATTAGGCCATTGGGCCAAGAACTGGATCATCCTGTAGGCCTATGGAGATTTGCTGCTCATTATTATGTTCCTTGTCCTATGAGGCCTAGTAGATATCAGATCTTGGGGTGGGCAGGCAGTTGGAAATACATAGGCCTTTTATTGACTCATATATGGCCACTTTTATTCAGCTAAAGCACCTAGTGTAGTCCTAGCTAGAGACCATAAAGTGATCAAGGGGGCAGGACAGGAAGGTAAGTCTACGGGTAGGTAAGGTTATATCCTAGCAATGGTCATAAACCACGGCGACCCTAAGACATGGCAGTCACTCATCTGAGTGCAGCTCTGTTTAAGCCACAGGACCTTCTCCATGGAACCTTTGGAGATGTTCTTGCTATCTTTCGATGTCACCATCACAACATCTCCTATGTAGACCCAAAGATTATGAATTATCTTCTTGATGGATGCAGTGTCTTTGCATATATAGGCAGGGCCAAGGTTTTTCTGTCTACCATGTTATGCTCCACGCCAGGCAATTGTGCTTGAAGGTCTAAAGAGAGGTTCTGCCTGAGGCAATGTTCTGATCTTGACTCATAGAGTGCAGTTAGAGGTCTGCAATTAAATGGGCTATCAAACAATTCCAGATTTCCCACATTCCCTGTATTTAATGCACGTTCTTTTGGTGCACAGTTGCTACAACACACATTGGCCTTGTTGTGAACTGAACCACACACAGACTGCTCCAGCTTCCACAGCGTTCAGTTCCCTCCGAGACAGTCCCTTGAGCTGAGAATTTATTGGCCGGGCCGTTTAACGCAGGGCAGACAGTTTAATAGCTGCGGTAAGCTCGTCTGAGATCTTTGGAAAACCTTGGGTGCTACGATAATCCGTATAAAATCTCCAGAAATAGATTTTCATTTGCACGCAAAGCCGAGACTTTTGCCTTGGAAACCAGCGTTAAAACTCCAGTAGGGACTTTACGGTCTCTCAAGCCAATGTGCCTAAATCCAGCATAAGACTCAAAACCTAAAAATGAATTTAGAGGCAGCAGAAACCATTGAGCAAAGTCATCTAATAGGGTGTTTATGTTTTACTCGTAGGCACATGATCTATAATACTGTAACTATACCGAGTAGGAGCCACCAGTTAGCAAAGTTACTGATGGATGCAGTGGATTTTCATATATAGGCAGGGGCAAAGTTTTTCTGTCTACCACCTGATGCTCCACCCCATGGTGGAGGTTTGGAATAACAAGTCTACATTAGAGGGCGGCTGATATTTCTATATGGATATCTTGAAGAGAGTTGTCACTGTGTTGGGAAGGGTAACCTGGAACAAGTAACCATAAACCACATTTAACTATAAAACTATAAACAATATGTTTCCTTATCCCCCTTCCTTACCATCTGTAGATGCCAGAACCAGACACAAGGAGAAAGAATTCCACTGTGTGTAGTCTGGCTGCTCCCAACCTGGCAACTCTATTTATAGACCCCCACCCAACATGCCCATCTCTGACATCAGGAAAGGGGGCAGGCGTGCGCCTATAAATGGAGACTGCTGGCAGAGCAAGGTCATGGGCTGAAAGAGTGGATGAAGAGCTCAACCCCAACCCAAACGTGACTCACAGAATGTGGTAGTCAGATCGTACCTGTCCGACACAAGTCAGTTTTCGTGACTTTGAGTCTTTTCGCTGCTTCAGGACTTCAATTTCGGCTGTTTTCGTGACTTCGGGTCTTTTCGCCGCTTCAGGACTTTGGCTTCGGCTGTTTTCATGACTTTGGGTCTTTTCAACGCTCCAGGACTTCAATTTTGGCTGTTTTCGTGACTTCGGGTCTTTTCGCCGATTCGGGATTTCGGCTTCAGCTGTTTTCGTGACTTTGGGTCTTTTCGCCGCTTCAGGACTTCCATTTTGGCTGTTTTCGTGGATTCAGGTCTTTTCGCCCCTTCGGGACTTCGGCTTTTCGAGACTTCCGCATTTCGGGACTTCGGAAGGATGCGGCATGGCTTCGGGCTTCGGCTATGTCAAGGGGGGCTCTTTTGAAAAATGTAGCACTGCCGGGCCCCCCTTCAGGTCCGGTACACTTGTACCCCCTGTGCCCCCCTGATGGCGGCCCTGTTTCTACTTCTTCCACTTGAGCAATGAAAAGAACAATGTCCCTGCCTCTGTACTTATCTATAAAGCAGTTCCTTTCCCTTTATGTCACACACACACACTTGCAGCCTCTGAGAGTTGAGTGAAAAGCAACACATTGTGGTGACAATTCAGCCCACCAGCAACAAAGAAAACGCTTTGTAAAGAGAACAATCCTGGCAGCCTATAGCTTGTCATTGGCTTTCACAGTAAATGCCGCACTCCCCCCATATTGCATGTGCCCACTGGTGCCCCTTTGTGTGCCCCCCACGCACCAGCAGGGAGTGCTGTCATGTCACCCAAAAAAAAAATCCCAATTGGCGCGGGAATTTGGGTGACACACGTTACTGAGAAAGGCAGGAGCCGCAGGTTAATTCTGAAGAGTGATTGTGATTCAAGGTTGTCCCTGCAGTATCTGCATTATACTCAATGTATCAGAGGCACAACTGTTCCCTCTCCAAGGCCGACTCATGATTATCATCTTGCGCCCATTGTATTGCCGACACAAGCCACGAGCACTTACTCTTTTATAAATATAATTACTATACAGTGTAACACTACATAATGCTCCTTGTTTCAAGCACAGCTACTATTGTACGAAAAGACCTTGATTTTTTTTTTCCATGGTGCTAATTTCCGTTATTTGCTTAATTTTCTGGTCCCTTTGAAAATCCATCAGATTTCACAAATGCCTCCTTGTTTTAAAGGAGAACTAAACCCTAAAAATGAATATGGCTATAAATGGCATATTTATTTTATATAGTGAACTTATTGCACGAGGCTAAAGTTTCAGCTTGTCAATAGCAGCAATGATCCAGGACTTCAAACTTGTCACAGGGGGTCACCATCTTGGAAAGTGTCTGTGACACTCACATGCTCAGTGGGCTCTGATTGGCTGTTGAGAAGCTAAGCTTAGGGCTCGTCACTAATTATCCAGCAGAAAATGAGCTTCCCTGGCTGTAATATAAGCTGATGCTACAGGTTTGCTGATTATTAAATTCTGATGCTAATTGCACTGGTTTCTGTGCTGCCATGTAGTAATTATGTGTATTAATTACTAATCAGCCTTATATTGTGACATGTCTATTCTATGTGTACTGTATATTGTGAGTGGGTCCCTAAGCTCAGTAAGTGACAGCAGCACAGAGCATGTGCAGTGAATCAGCAGAAAAGAAGATGGGGAGCTACTGGGGCATCTTTGGAGACACAGATCTTTACTGCTAAAGGGCTGTGGTTGCCTTGGGCTGGTACAGAAGCACAAAACATCATGTACAACATTTCTGGCTACTTCTTTAGTTATGTTTTAGTTCTCCTTTAAATGTGTAGTAGATCTCAATGTTAACAGTTGCAACTGCTGTTGTGCAAAAATGGACAGACTTGTTTCATATCTTGATGCCATTCATTAAACTTGGATCCAAAGAAGTTCCTTGCACTTCACTGTAGCACCACTACATCTGTCCCACCACCTCTTCTGAATCACACACAACGGGGAAGCCCCCATGGTCTTCATGATGCTGATAATACGTTTGGAGTTTTGCAGAGTATATTCAAATTTGCCATCACATCAGAGGTTTTATTTGCCGCAGAAGCAATCGTACTTTGACCAGACTGGGTGTAAAACGCTACCAGGGGCCAGTTTCTGGACACATCATTGCAATACCATTAAAACACAAGAATAATAAGATAAGATCAATGAAAAAAGTGAAGTTTAGGCTTTCTGTTGCTCGTCCTACAAGCTCTACAGGTCAGACTAGTAACTTGGGTCTCCGCCCTATTACTGGGAATATATGCTAATAGTTTTTATTATTACCATAAATACCTGTGGAATCTGTCTTGTAGGGACAAATATCATCTTTGCTCTATTTGGTCACCCAAATCAAACGGATCCAACTGTATGGCCAACCGGGTCAAATTTGGATCATGTCAGGGGCTTGTTTAGGACTATTGACAGAGGATCACATACATAACCACATGTGTCCATTGCCCAATGGGTTTTTCAAACCAGTATTAGTGATGGGCGAAGCAGTGCAGCAAAATTACCGCAAAATTTTCAAAATGGCGAAAAATTTGCGAAACGCATTGAAGTCAATGGGCGTCAATTTTTATACGGGCGACTATTTGGTCCAAATGCATTAAAGTCAATGGGTGTCTGAATAATTTTGACATGGCGGATTTTTCACAGCGAATTGTTGCAGCAGTTTTGCCAATTAATTTGCTTGCGCCGAAAACATGGAAATTCACCGCAAACTAGTGTCTGCTGAATTTATTCACCCATCACTAGCCAGTATGATTAATCCTGGACCTAGAGTCAGGGATACTTTTATTATGGTCCGATATATGTTATACAATATGTAGAAGTTATGATCCAATAACCTTTAGACTTGGTCAAGAGTAGATGAGTTTCATACCATCGAATGATCTTAAAGCTGCAGGACGATTCTAAATCCGAGACCTCAAAAGTGGTGCGTGTGTTCTGGGGGTGATGTTTCTGTGGTTGGTCAAATTATTCCATTTTGTAAAACTAAAACGTTGGGCGGTATGACATTGGTAGGTAACAATGGTCATGTATTGCTAGCTAAACTCTCATTTACAAGCTGGATGCTTCTTGCTTGAAGGTCTCCTCTTGAGGATAGCTTTAATAAATGGGTAAATAGGGGAACTTGGTCGGAGCTTACCAGGACAGCTGACCTTCCATCAGCTACTTTATCTGCAATAACTGATGTTCGATCCCTCTTTTAAGGCAGAGGAACTCAACAATGTATTTCCTTGGTGTATAAATGAAACGCTGCCATCTTACGAGGAGATGTTTTTTTTTGTGGTGCTCCTTGTAGAAGTCTATGGAGATAATGCTCTGCAAGATATTGTAGTTTATCTATAGGGGGATGATAAGAATGCTTAGAGTTCTGCTGCCTCTTGTTTTCCCCGCATTCTCCACCAAGCAACAGAAGGCAGCATCAGTGATCAATGGATTAAAAAATGGACAGCTGAAGAAACCGACAGGAAAACATTATTTCTTCTGCCGCCAATCCTCAGTTTCTGTTGAACTGCTGATATTTGGGAAACACCATAAAGAGATCTCAAAAGAGCTTAGAGTTTTTCAGCTTGTGGGAGGAATATTATGAGTCTCTTAAGGTGGCCATACACAGAGAGATCCGCTCATTTGGCAATGTCACCTTGAGGTGGGCGATATCGGGCTGATTCGATCGTGAGCCCTAGGGCCCAATGTTTGGATCATAATGAAAGATGTATGGGAGGTCGGATTGCGGGACGGCATCAACGAACAGATGTGGTCCATGATCGGACAGGATTTTTACTGTTGCCCGATCGAGATCTGGTTGACTCTCGGCCAGATATTGTTCGGGGGAAGCCTGTCCCAGGGCCCCATACATGGGCCAATAAACTGCCGACTCGTCTGTCTGTAGCTTTTATCAGCCCATGTATGGCCACCTTTACTCTTGTCCCTGTCTCTGTCACTATTATTGTAATAGTCATCACTATTAACACAATGCTAATCCTGACAGTGATTTTGCAATATGGAAATTTTGGGAAAAGCCATAGTGCCCCACCTATTGTATGAAACTGAAATGTGATGCACAGGGAGTGTATAATTTTGTGTATTTTAAGCAGGAGTTATTATTGTTTATTTCCCTTCAATAAAATATAAGGGAATATTGTCTCATGGTCAGCCTATTCTTTGTGAGCCATCTGTTGCATATTGAGTTGCTGATACATTTTGAGGGACAGGTAGCCTTTGCTGGGCCACTTGCTCGGAACTTGGACACTTTTGGGAGATTGTGGTCTATGCAATGCACCTTTTGTGGGGCAAATGCTCTGCTGAGTCCTGGTAATGCAGTATCAGTAGCATTTATGTACTATTGGGCCAGTATGCATTATATGGGGGGTCCCCAAACTTTTTTAGCCATAAGCCATATTCAGATGAAAAAATATTTGGGGAGCAACGCATAAATAAAAAAATTTTCTGGGTGCTGCAAAATCAGGACTGTGATTGGCCATTTGGTAGCCCCTATGTGGACAGGTTGACTACAGGAGACTCTGTTTGGCAGTACCTCTGGTTTTTATACAACTAAAACTTGCCTCCAAGCCTGGAATTCAAAACTAAGCACCTGCTTTTAGGCCACTGGGAGCAACATCCAAGGGGTTAGTGAGTTTTCACGAGCCACTGGTTGGGGATCACTGCTTTAGACCAAGCCGGTATCTTATTGGCCAGTGCATGGGCCAAAATGATCTCTCTGACCAACATTTAAGAAGGGCTTGCTCATATAGGTAATGCACAAATTCAATTGGTTGTGCAAATGTGGAACAGACAGACAATGTTTTTTTTTAACTTTGCACCCTTCACCTCCATGCCCATGCTCATAAATATCATTAATTAACACAAATATAGTACAGGCTTGGGATCCGTTATCTGGAAACGCATTGCTCCAAAGGGTTGGTAATCAACATATTGCTCGTGAGCCACTGGTTGGGGATCACTGCTCTATATGATATACTTTGTTTTGCACTGATACTTTTTTGGGGCATTGAGCCACTCTTGGAACACTGTAGGCTATGTTATGTTTTCTTCCTCTTTCTACTGGTGTAGTCTGCAGATGTAGAGGCATTGTATTAACGTACATTAGGGTGTGCAGGGTCAGCAAAACCTATAATGTGGAGGAATTTGAGGGGACATTTGTGTTTTCTTCCCCAGAGATCTTTGCAACTTGTCTCCAGTGTCTCCAGATATACCTGGCACTGCAGACAACACTTAGGATCTGCATACAACTTATGTGCAATTACTAGCTGCATTAATGGAGGATTTAATGCTTTGTTATTCCTGGAATTTTGCTTGTACCAGCAAGGGGAGCTCTAGACTTTTTCAAGACTAAGATGGCAGACTTAACACTCCGAGAATGCCTCCATCTACTTCCCCTGTGCCACCTCTTCATAAAGGTTTGATATGAAGCCTTAGCTGTGATTATTTGGTTGTTATATACAGTATATCTAGTCATTCTATTGCCATTTCCCAGTTGGGTAGTCTCTATAGCAGGGGTCCCCAACCTTTTTTTTAACCATGAGCCACATTCAAATTTAAAAAAGTTGGGGAGCAACACAAGCCTGAAAAAGTCCCTTGGGGTGCCAAATAAGGTCTGTGGTTGGGTATTGGTAGCCCCTATGTGGACTGGCAGCTTACAGTGGGCTCCACTTGGCACTATATTTAGTTTTTATGCTATTAAAACTTGCCTCCAAGCCAGGAATTCAAAAATAAGCCCCTGCTCTGAAGACACTGCTTTGAAGAACATCCAAGGGGTTGGACAGCAACATGTTGCTCACGAGCTACTGGTTGGGGATCACTGCTCTATAGGGTAGGACTATACAGGGTATTTGCTAAAAACCCTTGTTCAATTGGACCCATAGTCAATCTCTTGGCACCATAAAGGGGTGGGGCAGCTGTTCCGTTCTTTTTCCCAAAGCTTTAGGCACATTATTATTACACAGTATGATGCTCAGAAAATGATAAATGAGCTCAGAGTGCCAAACCCAAGTTGCTGAAAACTCTAACAGTCCCATATCCCAGCAGCAGGGGGGCCCCAAACTCCGACTATTCCAATGAGACTTGAGCTGTCTCTGCAATGCCTTGTGTAAGCTGAGTAAATACGTAAATCGCATTGGAACCAAGAGGTCACATTGTGCCTGCTTTTTCTCACTCCGCGGGTGGCTGTGGCTGGGAGGCGTCTCTGTAGGACTGTTTATGTGTTGGTCTTTTTGGCTTTGGGTTTAGTCCAACTTCACGTGGGTAGATATTCCCTTTCCAGTTGTGATCCCCAAAGAGCAAATAAAAGATGGGGAAAAGGGCTGATCAGTTTAATTTTTGGACACAAACCCAGAAGAACTGGAACCACACAGAAGGTCTCCACTCTAAAGAAAACATATCGGCGGCACTTGTTAATGGCGTTATTTATGGGAGTAGGGAGAGTGTTTAGGGATCCTGCCAAAGGCTCGCTTTATAGTAAGTAGAAGAACAAACAACCCAAAATGTATTTTCTGATGCCAGACCAAATCCTTAAAGGAAGATATCAGGAAGATGTTTAAAGTCAGCAGAAAAAAAGAGATGTAACTTCTAGTGAAACCCTTTTATGGGTATAATACCAAATAAAACAATTCGGTATAATGACGCACACGTCCCCATAATGCGGCTGGGCGGCATGCCGCCCCTATTTTTTTGCCGCCCTAGGCCCGGGCCTATGCGGCCTTGCCGCAAATCCGGGCCTGCTGGCAATAGAGGTAACATTCAGTAAAGTCAAAAACTTAGTGAATTTGCGTAGTGATGCTCTTTCACCAGAGCGAAAATTTGCCTGGCGTTAGAGTGCGAAGTTGCGCCAGTGTCATCAGAGCTCGACACTGGAATGGTATCGTTTTCTGGAAACTTAGAGGGTTTAAGGGAATTTGTGAAACAAATTTATTAAATATCTCCCTACGCCAGATCCTCATTAATCATTTGCCTATAAAATTGCTTTTTGGTGTAATCGTGAGACCGCACCGAATAAGTCAGACCACCAAATGTTTTCTGGTGACAAAAGCAGAACGTGAAATGCGAGTGTAAGGAAAGCGAGTGTGTTATTGCTGGAGCTCCTTCCCTTATGGGCTGATCTGTATAATGTATAATAGGTGAGCAGCCAGACCTGGTTACACACTGGATTTACACTTCTCTCCATGCACCGCTGGTTACACAACTTGTTTTTATTGCATTTCTTATATCCAGGCAAACAGTTTTGTTGTTTGTCAGGCTGTGAGTGTGTAAATGGGTATTTGTATTTGCACAATGCAGTTATTCAAGACTTGACTGTAAGTCTAATTGATTGCAGACCCTCCGGAAAGCTCCAGGCTGTGGGGCTGAAGGTCTTCCAGTCTGTCTTCTCCGGCCTTGGGGTTCCAGAGCTAAACATGTTAAATCGGGGCAGGCGAGAGCGCATTGACTGTAACATTCTGTGACGGAATCCCTAATTATTAGTGAAACCCTAAGGGTCAGGGCACACAGGCAGATTTGGGGAGATTAGTCGCCGGCGACAAATCTCTTCTTCTTCGGGGCGACTAATTTCCCCGAACTGCCTTCCCGCCGGCTAAAATGTAAATCACGCGTGCCTCACGAGGAAAACTTCGGGCGACTTCTGAAAATGAATCGCTCCGAGTGCCATCCCGCCGGCTATTTACATTTTAGCTGGCGGGAAGGCAGGGGAGGCAGTTCGGGGAGATTAGTTGCCCCAAAGAAGGGGAGATTTGTCATCGGGCGACTAATCTCCCCGAATCTGCCCGTGTGCCCTGACCCTAAGACTCTGTGCTAATGGATTTGCCTTCGTCGCTGTTCCCTTCGGAGTGGAGGCTTCAGATTTAAAGTGGAAGTACACCTGCAATGCTGTAGGTATGACCATTCATGGAAGGATGCAGCTGCCCTTTTTAATATGTGTACACCTTTTACATCTATTTAAAGGACAGCCAAAGGTCAACTAGAAATTCAATACTCTGTTTTGTGCTTGAGGCCCCCACAGGCCTTAGCAGGGAAGATCAACTTTTTAATTCTGATACTTCAGTTAAATTTTTAATACACTTCCATTAGGGCTGAGAAGATTTGATTTACAAGTATGGGTTCTGAAATTTGCGAAGGCCATCTCTGACAGACTCTATTCTAAACTAATAAGTCACATTTATAAGAATGATTTCCTTATTCTCTGCAATAACCTAACTAAGCAGCGGTGGGCCCGGGTGTAGGCTATGAAGCCGGGCCCCCCTAAGGGAGCGCGATCGCACCCCCTGCAACTCCGGTAGTTGCTCCTGTTTCTCTGTAATAATAAAACAGTAACTTGTACTTGATTCCAACTAAGATTTAATTAATCTTTATTGGAGGCAAAACCAACCTATTTTGTTTAATTAATGATTAAATGATTTTTTAATAAACTTAAGGTGGCCATAGACGTAGAGATCCGCTCGTTTGGCAAACGAGCGGATCTCTCCCGAATATGCCCACATTGATTTGGGCGATATTGGGCTGATCCGATCATGATCCCTAGGGCCTAATGATTGTATCATAATGCATCCGATACGGGTGGCCGGATCGCAGGACCGCATAAGCGCACAGATGTGGCCGCAATCCGAAGGGATTTTTTAACCTGCCCGATCGAGATGGTCAGATATCGATCGGGAAAGCCCTTCGGATGGCCCCACACACGGGCCAATAAGCTGCCAACTCGGTCTGTCGGCAGCTTTTATCAGCCCATGTATTGGGGCTTTTAACTTTTGGAGATCCAAATAACAGAAGAAGCCCTTATCCGAAACCCCCCAGGTCCGAAGCATTCTGGATAATAGGTCCCATACCTGCACTCAGCATGTCCAAGTTTCTGTTAAGCGCTCAAAATTCTCCAATGGGTTTCCTATGGGTTCTGGAGTCGGACCACAGTGGTCTGAAATGCTGCTTATTGAGCCCAAGGAAGGAGAACATGCCTGCGTATGTCTCAGTATGTACTTATACAGTACATAACAAGGGTTGCAGAGAAAAATGGAGGTCTTGGTCAAGGCTAAACTGAAAGCAGAGTCACACCTTTATAGAATGACTTTTTCTTCTTCTAGGAATAATCTCAAAACTATTTCAGCTATTTCTCAAGGTTCCACCCCTATACTTGCGCATCATCTAGTTCATCAAGTTTCACATGGGAGTAGGAAAACAAACACAGAGTTGAGGCAAGTACATAGTAAAGAGATGAGTTGAGATCCCTGATGAGATGTTTAACGTGTGTTTCAGCTGATACATCTTCTCATTCCACAATAAAGTTCATCCTTGAAATGCAAGTAAAGTCAGTTGGTTGGGGAGATGCACAAAATGTTTCCGGAACAAGGGTCGGACTGGGGGGGCCAGGGGTCCACTGGGGCTGCTTTCTCAGGGGCCCCCCTCCAGGTCCTCTACCACAACCCCTCCTCCAGCCCCCACGCGTGTACCTTTTCTTGCGTCAACAGGGGCAGGAAAGGGAGGTCGGGCGCATGGGTGAGAGATTCAGGCAAGGAACGTGTCTGGGATGGAGGGGCCCATGAGTTTTTTCCTGTGCCCCAAAGACCCAGTTCGACCTTGTTCCGGCCTCCATGGATCCTTGCTCCAAACTTCAAACCTGCAAAAATTTGTAAAATGAATGTGGTATTTAGGGGGTGTGGACATAAAGCAGCGTGGCAAAAAATTTTTTATGCTTGCCAGATCTTTTTGTCCCTCTTTCTATTTTTCAAATGTTGTTCGGTATGTATGGGAGATGGCCTTTTCGTTATTCCGAGCTTTCTGGATAACGGATTTCCAGATAACAAATCCCATAGCTATACTACTACAATGGCAGCTTCCTTGGTGGTATTGGTCATTTAGTTCTGCTTAGATGAGGAATATTATAAAGAACCACCAAGTTTATTTCTATATCAATATATGAAAAAAGAGGTCCTGCTGTTATACTATATGTCCATGGGTTAATAATGTCATGGAGTTCAATGCGTGGAAAAGTTGCAACATGAAGATGTTCAAAAGGCACCCCGAGGCATGTGACAAAACCTGTAGCGATTCCAACTTCTTGTGGTTATTTCTGAGAAGATAAGAGCTGAAAGGGAACTCAGAGGAATGGGTGTTTGTATCAAGTAATAGATTCTATCTTCCTCTTCAGATTCCCCTGGGCAGAGATTTGTTTGGGTGCACAGAGAAGATTAAAGAGTCTCATGTAAAGTCCTAATTGTCTTCAGCTATGACACATTTCTGTTCTTATTTAAAATACATCTTCCTCCTTTGCTTAGCACAAATAATTCATTGTGTAAATGAAAAGACTAAACATGGGATGGAAACTCCAAGAAGAAGTCGGAGACCGTCCAAGTATCCATAACCAGAATATCAACCAGAGAGAAAAAGATGTGAGCTACAGGAATGGGATCCCTTATCCGGAAATCTGTTATCAAAAAAGCTCTGAATTATGGGAAGGTAGTCTCGTATAGACTTCATTCTATCCAAATAATCAAATTTAAAAAAATATCTCTCTTATATCTGTAATAATAAAACAGTAGCTTGTACTTGATCCCAACTAAGATATAATTAATCCTTATTGGAAGCAAAACCAGCCTATTGGGTTTATTTAATATTTACATGATTTTCTAGTAGAGTTAAGGTATGAAGATCCAAATTACAGAAAGACCCGTTATCTGGAAAACTCTTGGTCCCGAGCATTCTGGATAACAGGTCTCATACATGTAGTAGTATAATATTTTTCTATTTGAACCAAACGATTGATATTGGAATTGGCTGTTTCTAGAGCTTCGCAAAGCTTCCATTGAAAGGAAAGAGGTTGCTGATGCGGTAACAGAAGTTGAGGGGCTCATTTATTTTCTCCCAAGTTGCCAGTTTCAGAAACTATAGAAAAAAAAACGTGAAAAACAAGTAAAGTGAGTTGATTGAGAGATGCGTTAGGGAACATGTTCCTCTGTGGCTTTTTCCTTCTACACTGACACCTGAGGAAGGATCCCAGACTCGCTCTTTTCCTGAGACAAACCATAACCCAGTATGAGGTTAGTAGGATAACAGGAAACATCTACTAACTGTGCTCATGACTGATAATAGAATGGGGCTTAGGAGAGGAGGGCAAGACTGGCATCACTTTATCTTGATCACCAGTGCTGTTACTGTGCACAAACATTTGGACTGGTTAGTGAATACATTTCTCACTGGGAGTGGTGCTGATATTTTAGATGAAGGTGTTGCTCCTCATAGGTACAACTTGTGCATGTTTTAATATATTGCCTGTTTTTGTTTTTGTCCCTTGGTTTAACGCAGTGATCCCCAACCAGTGGCAACATCTCACCAACCCCTTGAACGTTGCTCCCAATGGCCTCAAATCAGCTTATTTTTGAATGCTTGGAGGCAAGTTTGTATAAAATCTAGGTGTACTGCATAACAGAGTCTCATGTAGGCTGCCAGTCCACGAAGGGGCTACCAAATAGCCAATCACAACCCTTATTTGGCACCCCCAGGAATGGTTTTCATGCTTGAGTTGCTCCCCAACTCTTTTCAAATTTGAATGTGGCTCATGGCTAAAAAAAGGTTGGGGTCCCCTGAATTTATGACATGGTTTAATCAGCAGGAGCCCATCAGAGTTCGTGTTATGTATTTTCCCATCATTCCAGCTCCCCAGGTTTTTCTTCACTTATATGTTAGAAGATAATTATGGGAATTGAAGCCTTGAAAGTTCCTGGAAAACTCCTTAAAGTTAAAGACACCAATATATTTATATAATGGTAAGTTGGTTATCTCCTAGAGATTGGTTAGACCAGCAATGATTACCAAATGGCTGCAGACTCCAGCCACCCACACAACCTTAGTTAGGACCTCATCTGAGGCTCTTATCCATTACAGTGCCTATAGTGGGGAAACCTATATTATTGTTGGACATCCCTTGGTGTGTAGACGTTCCCCAAGTATATGTATCAGCCCCCTCTTTTGGGTTCCCTTGCAGCCACATGGTCTTCTCCAACTGCTGTTATAATACAGATGACTCAGTTGCAGGCCCGGACTGGCAATCTGTGGGTTCTGGCAAATGCCAGAGGGGCTGCTATAAGGTCCCATAGAAAGTCACTATTTAGTGGGCTGGTGGGCCTCTATGTGGACTGATTGGGCCTCTGTGCACCTGAAATGCCAGGGCCTATTTTAATTCTCAGTCCGGACCTGCTCAGTTACTAGCAACTCTTCCTCAAGATGCAGGTGTCTGATTCCAACTAAAGGATTTTCTGTATGGCCTTGTGCATGTTCTCCTTGTGGTTGTGTGGATTTCCCTTTATCTTAAAGTGCAACTGGGAGGGGGGGGGGGGCTGGGAAAGTCTCTGTCCAATACAAATTCCAACCAGATCTGAAGCTCTATGGGTTATAGCACCTGGAGATCTGGTTGCTGCATTGCTCTCAAGGAGACAGAAGGTCAAAAAACAGCTCAATGCTCGTTATGGTTCCCTTTTAATAAAATGGCAAACCCTCCACCTATGGTAGTGACAGGTACCAACACCAAACAAACATATTGTTGGTAGCACATGTGGTGCATTTTAGTGATCAGCTAAATATCCAGTACCCCAATGGGCCCATGGGTTTTCCATTCATCTCAATGGCAGGAAGCATGTGGGGGGATATCATTTAAAACACAAATGTTAAATATATTCCGTCATGTAGAAGTACAAATTACGATGCCAACAGAAATAATACACAATGGAATTGACGTTGCTTGAGAAAGACTTTCATAAAAAAACAATTGAATGGATGTAATGTACAACATGTCCCTATACCTACTGTAGAATACATTGTTTTGTATGAGGAAAGAATTTCAAGAATGTCAATGCCATATCTTCAAACCAAGTGTCGCCCCAACAAAAGTCGCAGTTCATCCTTTTATCATCGAAAAATGTTCTGATGACTCCACGCTGGTCCTTGAACGAGCTCCATTGTTCTGTCTGTACCGCGTCCCTCGTCACAATGGGAACAAAAGAAGTCAGAGCGGCTGAAAGGAAGAAAAACATCAAACTGTTTATGGGGGTCAATAACATCATGATGTGTTGTATAGTAAGGAATATTGTTAGGGTGGTGGAACATGTGGCGTCTTCATCAGAGCTGTGCTAAGGTCAGAAACAACGTCACTCAAAACACCCGTCTGTCTCTCACCAGCATGTCCGTCCTGGGCTGTGTATTTCCCATCTATAACTCTGGTTTGTGGTGAAAGGAAGATAAGAGCATTTGACAGCTGGTATTTTAGCAGCAACGACTTCCATGTTAGGTTTTTAAGGAATCAACTTTCCTCCAAAGATATTGCAAGAGAATCTCACAGTTGGAGAAACCCTGGATTAGAGGTCTGTTAACCCAGATGTCTTTAACGTCTTTAACGTTCTCCAATGTAATGTATATTATGGTCATATTGTTGATGCTGACCTCTATATTGCAAGCACTCAATATTGACAACGATGGACCACATTATTGCATAAATGATTGCATTACTCTCTGGTGGTGCACATACTCTATGATAGTGGGTGCTGGAGAAGTAGAAGATCTAACATGGGTTGCAGTACTGTTCCATTAAAGGGGTACAAACAGATCTGATCCACTGCAGAGGGAGATATTTTAGGGATCCATTACAGGCAGGGGTACTCTGAAGCATTTGCCTTGGAAGAAGCCAAGGAAAATATGCAATACGGCTAAATGTATCCAGACACTTGGTCTAAAAGGATATTTCCTCAGCTGGAACACTCACTGAGTTCCAGAATGTCTCAGTAATATTATTTACAGGAGGTTTTTATGGGGGATCAGAGACAAACAAACCAGACATCACCATAAGCAATGTCAAGTGATGGCTGGAGTGGTGTAGAAGGTACATGCCTAGTACCCCTTCATCTTGCATCTTTTTGCCTTTCCCTAGTTCTTGCCCGGGCCATTGGCAGTAGAAACATGTCATCTTGAGTGATAAATGCCATTTTGCCATGTGGTAGTCTGATGGAAAAGTCTGGGCTGAGCAGCTACCAATTAAACACTGCTTGTCAATATGGGTAATGCTGATGGCTAAGGTTGGGTAGAGAAGGAATACTGTTCTAGGGCTGTTTCCCATGGTTCTAGCTTTGGCTACTGCTTCTATTGCAAGTGAATCTTAAAGGAGAACTTAAGCCTAACTTAAGAAGTAGCTAGAAATGTTGTACATTATCTTTTGTGCTTCTGTACCAGCCCAAGGCAACCACAGTCCTTTAGCAGTAAAGATCTGTGTCTCCAAAGATGCCCCAGTAGCTCCCCATCTTCTTTCCTGCTGATTCACTGCACATGCTCTGTGCTGCTGTCACTTACTGAGCTTAGGGACCCACTCACAATATACAGTACACATAGAATAGAAATGTCACAATATAAGGCTGATTAGTAATTAATACAGATAATTACTACATGGCAGCACAGAAACCAGTGCAATTAGCATCAGAATTTAATAATCAGCAAACCTGTAGCATCAGCTTATATTACAGGGGAAGCTCATTTTCTGCTGGATAATTAGTGACGAGCCCTAAGCTTAGCTTCTCAACAGCCAATCAGAGCCCACTGAGCATGTGAGTGTCACAGACACTTTCCAAGATGGTGACCCCCTGTGACAAGTTTGAAGTCCTGGATCATTGCTGCTATTGACAAGCTGGAACTTTAGCCTCGTGCAATAAGTTCACAATATAAAATATGGCATTTTTAGTCAAATTTAGGGCTTAATTATCCTTTAAGGACACAACATACAATGACATTCTTGACAATTTTCTGCTTCCTAATTTTTGACAGTAATTTGTGGAAGGCTTGCCCTGTCTTAGCACTCTAATATTCCTGTCAAAATTGCAGGGCCATACAGATTAGGTTTAATGTGATGGGAGTAGAAGAACTTGGTTGACCTCAACCCAAATGAACCCCTTTGGGATGAACTGGAACCCCAACTATGAACTAAATCTGATTGCCTAACATCAGCTTCCAGTCACTCATTCATGGCAGCAAATCCCACCAACATTGTTCCAACTCCTGGTGGGACCTTCCCAGAAGAGCAGAGTCTTTTTATAGCAACAAAGGGAAGAGCAACTTGGGTTGGTAATGAGATGGTGGACAGACAGATGCCCACATACGTTTGGCCATATAGTGTATATGTTTATATTATGATTGTACCGGTATGAGACCTGTTATCCAGAATGCTGGGGACCTGGGGTTTTCCGGATAACGAGTCTTTCTGTAATTTGGATCTTCATGCCTTAAGTCTACTAGAAAATCATATAAACATTAAATAAACCCAATAGGCTGGTTTTGGTTCCAATAAGGATTAATTATATATTAGTTGGGATCAAGTACAAGCGACTGTTTTATTATTACACAGAAAAAGGAAACCATTTTTATAAATTTGGATTATTTGTATAAAATGGAGTCTATGGGAGACAGCCTTTTGTTAAGAAAAAACAAAATCAGCAGACCGAGCCTAAAGCTTAACATGCACATTAGTTATGTGAGGGCCGGGCCGATACCCGCGGGTTTACGGATCGGTCGGCTTTGGGGCGATCTCGCACACCCCTATGTGGGTGGCACCTTCAACTGCCGGTTTCCGACTTCCAGCTTTATAGCCGCTCCTGCTCGCCCGCTCCTTTTCTGACATCATTGGCGGGGCAGGTCGGCGCAGGTCTATAAAGTGAAGTCGGAAGTCGTGCATGGGTGGAGGGAGGGCGGTTTAGGCTCGGGAAAAACCAGACCTGCACCTAATCCAGGATTCGGTTAGGTCAGGATTAGGCCCTTTTTAAACAGGATTTGGATTCTGAATCCTTAAAATAATTTGACTTTTTGTCACAAAACAAGGAAGTAAAAAAAATGAAGTCTCTCTTTTTCCCTCCCCCTCGCTGATTTGCATATGCAAATTAGGGTTCTGATTCAGTTAGATATTCAGCCCAGTTGAAGGATTCGAGGGTTCCACCTAACCCAATATAGAGGATTCGGTGCATCCCTAGAAATTTCACATGATAAAATTCAGCACTAAAAACTATTTATTGGACACTGACAGGAGAGATAGATTTGTTAAAATTTGGGAACCCTGGACTACCCATCAGATCTCCATGTCACCCACAATCATGGTCCCACCCCCATAGGCACGTAGTGAGGGAATTTGCATAGGAGGTTGTGAACTTGCTTTGATAATGTTTTGTAGCATTCTACATGTAATTACTACCACATGTTCTTGCACCAAATACCTTGTACTTACCTTTTATTTTCTTTTTCTTTCTGTTTGTTTATTTTTGCTTATATTTTTCAATAAAAGCAGATTTGAATTAAAAAAAAACAAAAAAACTATTTATTACCATTAATACAAAATGTCCGTAAACGTACGGAAAAGTTGTTATTCCCAAGCAAGGAAAGTAAAAAGAGTTGAGAAATTTTACAGATTTTTGAAAAGCTACCTCTTAATTCCATGGATAGTCGCTGACACACACATGGAATTATAATAAAATATTCCTCCTCCTCCTCATATCTGTAGGTATAAATTGCATATGATTTGATATTGGTATAATTAGAGGTAATTATCTGTCATTAAGAGCTTTTTAAAGCCATAAAATGATGATGATGATGAAGCTGGGCCCCACCTTAGGCAGTCGCAGGGGAAGCTTGGAAAGAACTTGTCCTATTGCCCAAGGCCAGTAAAGCATTGACTGGAAATAGCAGCTGAACTCTTACTATCAGGTCACATGTGCTTACACCTCCGGCTCATATGTCTCTCCCATTGGTGCCGCACCCCTCGCTTCTCAATAACACACAATATTTCCTTCTTGGGTCACAGCCAGATCCCTGCAGCTCATTCATGAAACGCCATAAACAAGTTGGATCCACTTCCGCTGACCAAATATGGAAAGACTCCCGGCTCTGCACAAAGCTCTGTGATCCTGATGAACGATAATCACCTCGGGGATATCTTATCTCTGTCTGTGTTATGCACCTTGCTACAGGCTTAGGGCTACAATCAGTGCTTATAAAGGCACATGACTGCCGGCTGAGTATCACTCATGTATTATAAGGGATAATGTACCCCCTACTGTAAATGATAAGGATATTAGAAGTCACTGAGGGGTTGTTCTGTGACCATATAAAGGCACAAGGCTGCAGGCTGAGTTATACAGGGAACTCTGAGTATCACTCATGTATTATAAGGGATAATGTACCCCCTACTGTAAATGATAAGGATATTAGAAGTCACTGAGGGGTTCTGTGACCATATAAAGGCACAAGGCTGCAGGCTGAGTTATACAGGGAACTCCGAGTATCACTCATGTATTATAAGGGATAATGTACCCCATACTGTAAATGATAAGGATATTAGAAGTCACTGAGGGGTTCTGTGACCATATAAAGGCACAAGGCTGCAGGCTGAGTTATACAGGGAACTCCGAGTATCACTCATGTATTATAAGGGATAATGTACCCCCTACTAGGGATGTCGCGGACTGTTTGGCGGCGAACTTGTTCGCGCGAACATCGGCTGTTCGCGTCCGCCGCAAGTTCGCGAACGTCGCGCGACGTTCGCCAATAGGCGTTCGCGTCAAAATCGTTCGACCATTCGATCATTCGATCGCTAAAATCGAACGATTTTCGTTCGATTCGAACGAAAATCGTTCGATCGAACGATTAAAATCCTCCGATCGTTCGAATCGTACGATTTTCGGATGTTCGAAGTTCGCGAACTGTTCGCGAACTGTTCGCATTTTTTGCCGGTGTTCGCGAACGGCGTTCGCGAACACATTATCGGCGGTTCGCTACATCCCTACCCCCTACTGTAAATGATAAGGATATTAGAAGTCACTGAGGGGTTGTCATGTGACCATATAAAGGCACAAGGCTGCAGGCTGAGTTATACAGGGAACTCTGAGTATCACTCATGTATTATAAGGGATAATGTACCCCCTACTGTAAATGATAAGGATATTAGAAGTCACTGAGGGGTTGTTCTGTGACCATATAAAGGCACAAGGCTGCAGGCTGAGTTATACAGGGAACTCTGAGTATCACTCATTTATTATAAGGGATGATGTACCCCCTACTGTAAATGATAAGGATATTAGAAGTCACTGAGGGGTTGTTCTGTGACCATATAAAGGCACAAGGCTGCAGGCTGAGTTATACAGGGAACTCTGAGTATCACTCATGTATTATAAGGGATAATGTACCCCCTACTGTAAATGATAAGGATATTAGAAGTCACTGAGGGGTTGTTCTGTGACCATATAAAGGCACAAGGCTGCAGGCTGAGTTATACAGGGAACTCTGAGTATCACTCATGTATTATAAGGGATAATGTACCCCCTACTAGGGATGTCGCGGACTGTTTGGCGGCGAACTTGTTCGCGCGAACATCGGCTGTTCGCGTCCGCCGCAAGTTCGCGAACGTCGCGCGACGTTCGCCAATAGGCGTTCGCGTCAAAATCGTTCGACCATTCGATCATTCGATCGCTAAAATCGAACGATTTTCGTTCGATTCGAACGAAAATCGTTCGATCGAACGATTAAAATCCTCCGATCGTTCGAATCGTACGATTTTCGGATGTTCGAAGTTCGCGAACTGTTCGCGAACTGTTCGCATTTTTTGCCGGTGTTCGCGAACGGCGTTCGCGAACACATTATCGGCGGTTCGCTACATCCCCTACCCCCTACTGTAAATGATAAGGATATTAGAAGTCACTGAGGGGTTGTCATGTGACCATATAAAGGCACAAGGCTGCAGGCTGAGTTATACAGGGAACTCTGAGTATCACTCATGTATTATAAGGGATAATGTACCCCCTACTGTAAATGATAAGGATATTAGAAGTCACTGAGGGGTTGTTCTGTGACCATATAAAGGCACAAGGCTGCAGGCTGAGTTATACAGGGAACTCTGAGTATCACTCATTTATTATAAGGGATGATGTACCCCCTACTGTAAATGATAAGGATATTAGAAGTCACTGAGGGGTTGTTCTGTGACCATATAAAGGCACAAGGCTGCAGGCTGAGTTATACAGGGAACTCTGAGTATCACTCATGTATTATAAGGGATAATGTACCCCCTACTGTAAATGATAAGGATATTAGAAGTCACTGAGGGGTTGTTCTGTGACCATATAAAGGCACAAGGCTGCAGGCTGAGTTATACAGGGAACTCTGAGTATCACTCATGTATTATAAGGGATAATGTACCCCTACTAGGGATGTCGCGGACTGTTTGGCGGCGAACTTGTTCGCGCGAACATCGGCTGTTCGCGTCCGCCGCAAGTTCGCGAACGTCGCGCGACGTTCGCCAATAGGCGTTCGCGTCAAAATCGTTCGACCATTCGATCATTCGATCGCTAAAATCGAACGATTTTCGTTCGATTCGAACGAAAATCGTTCGATCGAACGATTAAAATCCTCCGATCGTTCGAATCGTACGATTTTCGGATGTTCGAAGTTCGCGAACTGTTCGCGAACTGTTCGCATTTTTTGCCGGTGTTCGCGAACGGCGTTCGCGAACACATTATCGGCGGTTCGCTACATCCCTACCCCCTACTGTAAATGATAAGGATATTAGAAGTCACTGAGGGGTTGTCATGTGACCATATAAAGGCACAAGGCTGCAGGCTGAGTTATACAGGGAACTCTGAGTATCACTCATGTATTATAAGGGATAATGTACCCCCTACTGTAAATGATAAGGATATTAGAAGTCACTGAGGGGTTGTTCTGTGACCATATAAAGGCACAAGGCTGCAGGCTGAGTTATACAGGGAACTCTGAATATCACTTATGTATTATAAGGGATAATGTACCCCCTACTGTAAATGATAAGGATATTAGAAGTCACTGAGGGGTTGTTCTGTGACCATATAAAGGCACAAGGCTGCAGGCTGAGTTATACAGGGAACTCTGAGTATCACTCATGTATTATAAGGGATAATGTACCCCCTACTGTAAATGATAAGGATATTAGAAGTCACTGAGGGGTTGTTCTGTGACCATATAAAGGCACAAGGCTGCAGGCTGAGTTATACAGGGAACTCCTGAGTATCACTCATTTATTATAAGGGATGATGTACCCCTACTGTAAATGATAAGGATATTAGAAGTCACTGAGGGTTGTTCTGTGACCATATAAAGGCACAAGGCTGCAGGCTGAGTTATACAGGGAACTCTGAGTATCACTCATGTATTATAAGGGATAATGTACCCCCTACTGTAAATGATAAGGATATTAGAAGTCCACTGAGGGGTTGTTCTGTGACCATATAAAGGCACAAGGCTGCAGGCTGAGTTATACAGGGAACTCTGAGTATCACTCATGTATTATAAGGGATAATGTACCCCCTACTAGGGATGTCGCGGACTGTTTGGCGGCGAACTTGTTCGCGCGAACATCGGCTGTTCGCGTCCGCCGCAAGTTCGCGAACGTCGCGCGACGTTCGCCAATAGGCGTTCGCGTCAAAATCGTTCGACCATTCGATCATTCGATCGCTAAAATCGAACGATTTTCGTTCGATTCGAACGAAAATCGTTCGATCGAACGATTAAAATCCTCCGATCGTTCGAATCGTACGATTTTCGGATGTTCGAAGTTCGCGAACTGTTCGCGAACTGTTCGCATTTTTTGCCGGTGTTCGCGAACGGCGTTCGCGAACACATTATCGGCGGTTCGCTACATCCCTACCCCTACTGTAAATGATAAGGATATTAGAAGTCACTGAGGGGTTGTCATGTGACCATATAAAGGCACAAGGCTGCAGGCTGAGTTATACAGGGAACTCTGAGTATCACTCATGTATTATAAGGGATAATGTACCCCCTACTGTAAATGATAAGGATATTAGAAGTCACTGAGGGGTTGTTCTGTGACCATATAAAGGCACAAGGCTGCAGGCTGAGTTATACAGGGAACTCTGAGTATCACTCATTTATTATAAGGGATGATGTACCCCCTACTGTAAATGATAAGGATATTAGAAGTCACTGAGGGGTTGTTCTGTGACCATATAAAGGCACAAGGCTGCAGGCTGAGTTATACAGGGAACTCTGAGTATCACTCATGTATTATAAGGGATAATGTACCCCCTACTGTAAATGATAAGGATATTAGAAGTCACTGAGGGGTTGTTCTGTGACCATATAAAGGCACAAGGCTGCAGGCTGAGTTATACAGGGAACTCTGAGTATCACTCATGTATTATAAGGGATAATGTACCCCCTACTAGGGATGTCGCGGACTGTTTGGCGGCGAACTTGTTCGCGCGAACATCGGCTGTTCGCGTCCGCCGCAAGTTCGCGAACGTCGCGCGACGTTCGCCAATAGGCGTTCGCGTCAAAATCGTTCGACCATTCGATCATTCGATCGCTAAAATCGAACGATTTTCGTTCGATTCGAACGAAAATCGTTCGATCGAACGATTAAAATCCTCCGATCGTTCGAATCGTACGATTTTCGGATGTTCGAAGTTCGCGAACTGTTCGCGAACTGTTCGCATTTTTTGCCGGTGTTCGCGAACGGCGTTCGCGAACACATTATCGGCGGTTCGCTACATCCCTACCCCCTACTGTAAATGATAAGGATATTAGAAGTCACTGAGGGGTTGTCATGTGACCATATAAAGGCACAAGGCTGCAGGCTGAGTTATACAGGGAACTCTGAGTATCACTCATGTATTATAAGGGATAATGTACCCCCTACTGTAAATGATAAGGATATTAGAAGTCACTGAGGGGTTGTTCTGTGACCATATAAAGGCACAAGGCTGCAGGCTGAGTTATACAGGGAACTCTGAGTATCACTCATTTATTATAAGGGATGATGTACCCCCTACTGTAAATGATAAGGATATTAGAAGTCACTGAGGGGTTGTTCTGTGACCATATAAAGGCACAAGGCTGCAGGCTGAGTTATACAGGGAACTCTGAGTATCACTCATGTATTATAAGGGATAATGTACCCCCTACTGTAAATGATAAGGATATTAGAAGTCACTGAGGGGTTGTTCTGTGACCATATAAAGGCACAAGGCTGCAGGCTGAGTTATACAGGGAACTCTGAGTATCACTCATGTATTATAAGGGATAATGTACCCCCTACTAGGGATGTCGCGGACTGTTTGGCGGCGAACTTGTTCGCGCGAACATCGGCTGTTCGCGTCCGCCGCAAGTTCGCGAACGTCGCGCGACGTTCGCCAATAGGCGTTCGCGTCAAAATCGTTCGACCATTCGATCATTCGATCGCTAAAATCGAACGATTTTCGTTCGATTCGAACGAAAATCGTTCGATCGAACGATTAAAATCCTCCGATCGTTCGAATCGTACGATTTTCGGATGTTCGAAGTTCGCGAACTGTTCGCGAACTGTTCGCATTTTTTGCCGGTGTTCGCGAACGGCGTTCGCGAACACATTATCGGCGGTTCGCTACATCCCTACCCCCTACTGTAAATGATAAGGATATTAGAAGTCACTGAGGGGTTGTCATGTGACCATATAAAGGCACAAGGCTGCAGGCTGAGTTATACAGGGAACTCTGAGTATCACTCATGTATTATAAGGGATAATGTACCCCCTACTGTAAATGATAAGGATATTAGAAGTCACTGAGGGGTTGTTCTGTGACCATATAAAGGCACAAGGCTGCAGGCTGAGTTATACAGGGAACTCTGAATATCACTTATGTATTATAAGGGATAATGTACCCCCTACTGTAAATGATAAGGATATTAGAAGTCACTGAGGGGTTGTTCTGTGACCATATAAAGGCACAAGGCTGCAGGCTGAGTATACAGGGAACTCTGAGTATCACTCATGTATTATAAGGGATAATGTACCCCCTACTGTAAATGATAAGGATATTAGAAGTCACTGAGGGGTTGTTCTGTGACCATATAAAGGCACAAGGCTGCAGGCTGAGTTATACAGGGAACTCTGAGTATCACTCATTTATTATAAGGGATGATGTACCCCCTACTGTAAATGATAAGGATATTAGAAGTCACTGAGGGGTTGTTCTGTGACCATATAAAGGCACAAGGCTGCAGGCTGAGTTATACAGGGAACTCTGAGTATCACTCATGTATTATAAGGGATAATGTACCCCCTACTGTAAATGATAAGGATATTAGAAGTCACTGAGGGGTTGTTCTGTGACCATATAAAGGCACAAGGCTGCAGGCTGAGTTATACAGGGAACTCTGAGTATCACTCATGTATTATAAGGGATAATGTACCCCCTACTAGGGATGTCGCGGACTGTTTGGCGGCGAACTTGTTCGCGCGAACATCGGCTGTTCGCGTCCGCCGCAAGTTCGCGAACGTCGCGCGACGTTCGCCAATAGGCGTTCGCGTCAAAATCGTTCGACCATTCGATCATTCGATCGCTAAAATCGAACGATTTTCGTTCGATTCGAACGAAAATCGTTCGATCGAACGATTAAAATCCTCCGATCGTTCGAATCGTACGATTTTCGGATGTTCGAAGTTCGCGAACTGTTCGCGAACTGTTCGCATTTTTTGCCGGTGTTCGCGAACGGCGTTCGCGAACACATTATCGGCGGTTCGCTACATCCCTACCCCCTACTGTAAATGATAAGGATATTAGAAGTCACTGAGGGGTTGTCATGTGACCATATAAAGGCACAAGGCTGCAGGCTGAGTTATACAGGGAACTCTGAGTATCACTCATGTATTATAAGGGATAATGTACCCCCTACTGTAAATGATAAGGATATTAGAAGTCACTGAGGGGTTGTTCTGTGACCATATAAAGGCACAAGGCTGCAGGCTGAGTTATACAGGGAACTCTGAATATCACTTATGTATTATAAGGGATAATGTACCCCCTACTGTAAATGATAAGGATATTAGAAGTCACTGAGGGGTTGTTCTGTGACCATATAAAGGCACAAGGCTGCAGGCTGAGTTATACAGGGAACTCTGAGTATCACTCATGTATTATAAGGGATAATGTACCCCCTACTGTAAATGATAAGGATATTAGAAGTCACTGAGGGGTTGTTCTGTGACCATATAAAGGCACAAGGCTGCAGGCTGAGTTATACAGGGAACTCTGAGTATTACTCATGTATTTTAAAGTATAATGTACCCCCTACTGTAAATTATAAGGATATAAGTATTTGTGTAATTATAGTCACTGAACACAAATCCCCAGAAGGCAAAATGCAAAAAAGGTGGTACTTTTTGGCTGCTTTTTTGCCCTTTTCACCTTCCCCTGTGGTTGCTAATGAGCCCTATAACCTTTCTTTAAATCCCATCTCTATTATAAATGACAGATTTCCTGAGGGTCAGGGACAAAGTTCTTACAGCATCTTCCTCTTCTGTTTTCTGTTTTTTACATTTTGATTTCCTCTCACTGTACATAACAAATCCGTCATGCGGAGTCCTTGGCGAGCCTTGTCGATATTCTATAGGGCACAGAGAGGGAGAACAATGGGAAACCGGATAAAGAGCGCATCATGCAGTGACTTTTATAAGCAAACAGCTGCTTTTAGGTAGAAAGTCTTTTTTTTGTTAACAGACATAGAAGCCACTATACAGGGAAATGATAATCGGTCTATGGAACGTGCGCAGCAGAACCTGCTTTATGTTACACAACACTGTATCTGAGCTGTTTAGTGATATACAAATAATAGTAACAACAGATATCATAACCAGCTGAGAGACCAGCAGAAATTCTTTATATACCTTCCCAGATTCAACACTCCCCCCCCAAGTTTGGAGCATGGGGGCACTAAAAGATTTTGCTTATAACTAAACTGCAGTTGCAGTACTGGCAGCGGCCACTGGGGGGGTCACAAAGATGCACCAAAGACAAGTTAGGAAACATGAACTTCAATTCTCACTAATTGCCTCTCCAAACACTAAAGGTGGGCAATATTGGGCTGATCCGATCGTTGGGCCCCAGGGCCCAACGATCGGATCCTAACGGTGGCTTTACGGGCGGTCGGATCGTGGGACCGCATCAACAAATAGATGCGGCCGCGATCCGACGGGATTTTTAGTCCCATCCGATCAGATCTTGATTGGAGAAGCCCGTCGGGGGGCCCTATACACGGGCCAATAAGCTGCCGACTCGGTCTGTCGGCATCTTTTATTGGCCCGTGTATGGCCACCTTAATGGGCAAATTTACTAAAGGGCGAATTGGCTAACGCAGGCGAAAATTCGCCAGCTTGACGTCATTTCCTTACTTCGCTGATTTACTAACGGGCGCTGGTGTAAATTTGCTAGTGAAGTGGACCTACTCTAGCGCTACTTCGCACCCTTACGCCAGGTGAAGTTTCGCTATGACGAAGGGACGTAACTACGCTAATTCACTAACTTGCGGATTTTATTGCACGTTACCTCTTGCGCCAGACCAGTCAAGTGCAATAGAGTAGATAGGGATGGTTCAAAAAAAGTTTAATTTCTTTCTAAGTCCCAAAAAAACACTGGCGTCTTTTACTTTTTATAGGGTGTAGGCTGAAAAAGATCGATTTTTTTTTTTAGAGTACCCTCCTTCCCCCCTACATTTGATAACATATGGCACCTAAACTATACTGGGGGCACATGTGTAGGGCATTAGAACACATTTATTAAGGTTCCCAGGCCTTGTGTAGTGTAATGTGCTTTTTGCTGCATATACGGCCATTGTACTTCAACTGCACGGCGTATGCAAATTTCCGATCGCTAACGTAACTTCGAACCGCTGATCGTAACATCGCTAGGGCAATTTCGCAAATGATAGGTAACTTGTGTGCAACTTCGGATCTTCGTGAATTTGCGCAGCCCTGGCGAATATACGCCTGGCGAAGTGCAGTGAAAGCAACGCTGGCGGAACTTCGAAGGTAAGTAAATTTGCCCCTAAGCCAAGTGCAAAGATGAGAATTAGAAGAATGCAGAATACTTCTGGAGCAATAACAAACAAATAATCACATGCTGGTTTTGGTTTAGAAGAGCAGAATTACCCATTTAACGGTACAGGTATGGGATACGTAGTGTGGAAACCCGTTATCCAGAAATCTCCAAATTATGGAAAATGCCATCTCCCATAGGCTCCATTATAATCAAATAATTCAAATTTTTAAAAATGATTTCCTTTTTCTCTGTAATAATAAAACAGTAGCTTGTACTTGATCCCAACTAAGATATAATTAATCCTTATTGGAATCAAAACAATCCTATAGGGTTTAACATTTGTTTAAAATTATTTTTAGTAGACCTAAGGTATGGATCCAAATTGCAGAAAGACTCACTAACCAGAATCTGGATACCAGGTCCCGTCCCTTTATATGAAAATAGTGGGTTATAGGAACCAGCTGTATGTGACGTATATGCGCTACCTTAAAGTGGAATAACTAGAGATCATTGGGCCCCTCAGCAAATTATTTTTCAGGCCCCCAAAATGTCTAGAGGTTGACTTGTTTTACAAAAATGTACTGAAATTTATATGAATTAGAGCCTCATGGGGCCCCTATACCCCCTGCAGCGCAGGTTCTGCTTCTTCTGTAAGTTTTTCCCTTGTTACCTTCTAATGCACAAACATTATCTTATATGTAGAGACCCTGAGATTTGGGTGTATTTATCTCAGGCAGTTCCCCTTGGTAATAGGACACCTTAGGGTACTTTAGTTAACTCAGGCAGCTATGTCCCTTGCTGGGTCCACATTAGTTCATGGAGATTGTCCACTAGATGGCACTGTTTGTCAATATAAATGGGTTTAGCACCATGTGGTCTGGGTCTGTCCTGGGACTTTGCCTCACTGAGAGGTACTACAGGTCCAGGTCTGCCAGTGAAGTTAGTTAAGTGTGAGTTAGTGATAGTGAATACGGTAATAGTCACTCTAGGAGTGACAGTCAGCACAGGGTAGCTAGTGAGCAGATGTGGCTCCAACAAGGAGAAATAGTGGGGTTAGGACCCCGTGGTATTTGAACCACTAGAGCAGGGACTACAGTGGGGACTAGATAGGGTACCAGCACCCAAGACTCCAGGCTGAATACAGTGGGTGAGGTGAGGACCAAGTCCGGTGCCAAGATACAAGACCCCAGGCTGAGAAACCCAAGCCTTAGTGTTCATTTGGTGGGATAGTGCCCAGTGAGAGTGGTAACTATCTCCAAAGTATATTATTGCTGTTACTTTAATACATTGGATATTAGCTCACCTGGAGCACCTTGTACCCCCTGGAGGGAATATTACTGTTTGAAACTATCCTATTATGTCTATGAACATCTAAGTACCTGTGAACTACTCCATTGCAACAGTTCTCTGTTAATAAACAAGTTTTGTTACTGCAAAGAAACTTGTCTGGCTGATTATCCTGCTGCATTGATCTACACCAGGTACCGGGAGTTGCAGGGAGTTACACGGGTACACTGGGGGTCCGGGGCACACTACAAGCAGTTTTAGCCTGGTCACTCACAGCCTTAATACACAGCATAAGTACACTCACGGGTGTGCTACATATAATACACACACATGACCTTATAATACACACACATGACCTTCTAATACACACACATTTGCACAGCCACTTACACACGCACTGGTCGACTTCTGTACTTAGGCACAATTGTTTTTTGTTTTCCAAAACAATCCAGAATTTTTGCCAGAAAGGGCAAATTAGGTCATGTTGCTGATTATTAGGGGGAATGGGTCCATGATGTAACCAGGTTTGGTTTGGGTGGGTTTTGGGTGTGGCCTATAAACTACACTGAGCACTTTGAATTTGTAAACAAATAATAAACAAGTGTTGACTGTGGGGGGAAATTAAACCCAAAGCAAAAACCACACAGACAGGAGAAGAACATACAAACCCCATGCACATAGTGCCCTGGTCAGAATTGAACCTATGACCCCATTGTTAACCTCTGTTATCTGTATATTTTAGATGACGTAGGAATTTTCTTAACGGAAAGTTGACCTTGTTGACCAACCTTTAGCCCTCTAGCACCTAATATGCCCCCCTTGACTTTGCTCTAGATCTAGTAATCCATTGCAACTAACCAGTAGTGATGGGCGAATCTGTGCCATTTCACTTCTCTGAAAAATTAAAGAATTTACCGAAAAATTTACGAAACATCGTAAAATTAGTGAAACATCGGAAAATTTGCAAAACGCATTGAAGTCAGTGGGCGTCAAAATAGTTTTGACGCGAGTGACAATTTTTATACGAGTGACTATTTTGTCCAAATGCATTAAAGTCAATGGGCGTTTGAATAATTTTGATGAGCGTTTTTTTTTTGTCATGGCAGATTTTTCGTGGCAAATTTTCGCATTAATTTGCTGGTGGCAAAACGTGCAAATTCGCCCATCACTACTAATCAGATGCTTGTTTCAAACAGAAGATCAGTAGACACAATGGCTGATGGGTTGCTATGGGTTAGTAAAAGTGCAGCAAACTTCACATTACCAGACAAATGTTTTTGGGAGATTGCTGCCACAAACGGACCCATTGGGTGGCCTCAGGGTCCCAAAGGAATAGGATCAATTCACAGTCCTACATTTAGAACTAGAGGGATACAGGTAGACAGAACAAGTGGGATAAGACCATTATGTCTTGGTTGTGTAGCAGAGGGACCTTTCCACAACATTTTATAAAAGGTGCTTTTATATCTTAATTTATTTGCCTGAGAGGAGGTAAGTCTATATGCCCTTTAATAAAATTAGTAAAGCTATTGGCCATATTTGGTCCTTGGGGGTTTCAAATAAGGGCTGTGATTGGCTATTTGGTAGCCCATATATGGACTGGCAGCCTACAGGAGACTCTGTTTGGCAGTACACCTGTTTTTATACAACTAAAACTTGCCTGGAATTCAAAAATAATCACCTGCTTTGAGGCCACTGGGAGCAACATCCAAGGGGTTGGTGAGAAACATGTTGCTTGAGAGCAACTGGTTGGGGATCACTGATGTAGATGATAAACTCCATGGATCAGGCCCCTGCGGCTGAATTCTCTGGTTCCTACTTGTTCATATTTACTTATGTTTTATTCTGCATAGCTCAGCACAATCTGGCAGCAACAGAGATAAATTTAGTGTCTAAAGGCAACGCAAGAGGCCATTCTTCATTGAAACACAAAAACATACATTGGATCTGTAGGAACAGGCAAGGCATTATGAACTGACACCCATGGCACGTGGCCAGAACTACAAAACAAGATTTTGACAGTCGTGACTCATCTACTGATTTCAGTTGTTCTGGAACTCGAATCAGCAGGGATGTTCCTACTGGAGGCAGCAGAAGACACAACACTTGGGTGAGGGGCTGAGGCTAAGGGTGATTATTAATTGGGATTCCTCTTCATTGACTCTGGAAATAAAATATATATTTATCTGCAATCAAATAAAATGTTGCATATATGAATTCAGGGGCCTTCAGGCGTTTACCTGCAGATCCCACCATACTTTAGCATCCTATCAAGTGCAGAGGACCTGCTGGGGTACCAGAAGAAAACTAGGGGCCATCAGCAGGAGGACCTGCAGTGTGACACAAGGGGGTAAGCGGATTGCACCAGGTGGTAATTGATGGCAAAGGTCAGATTGGTGGATTTGGTGGGCCTTCCCCAGTCCAACACTGATCAAAGGGAAAAAAGTGGTTCCTCAACACCCACTGGTGATGTGGAACATTGGGGGGAAGACATGAAGGTTAGTTTTATTTGCTGTCCTAGATACACCTGAAAGCCCACTATGAAGGTCAGTTAGGATGAGACTTGGGGTACACATATTAGCATTAGTAGATTTACTTGCATTACTCAATTAAGGTCTTGGTTTACCACTGGTGTTTTTCCACTGGTGTAAGAAATTCAAGGTGTGATGTTGACTTCGGTAAAGCTTCTGGGCAGTACACAAGGTTCATCTGAGTACACCCTGGATAACATAAAGAAAATAATCTCCAGGCAGAAGTGACAATGGTGAGGAGCAATCCAACACCACCCCAAAAATATTGTAGGTGAAAATAATCATTCAAACAAATGTACCAGATGCATCACACTCTACTAATGTGCCTAATGGCAACGACCCAAGGCTTCAATCCATGTCCAGATAACTGGTCTCATATCTAACCATTCCTTGCACCATTACATGATACATTATAGCTCCTGCAAGGAGCCCCAATAAGATAATAGTGGGGTCCTATCATGGTTATATCCTTGTCCATATGCTCCATAGGATGGAAGATCAATAGGCTGACCAATCAGATGTCAGTTACTGGAAGTTCTAAAGTATTGTTGAATCACTGAGAGCTGATTGGATGAAGGTGACAACATCCAACAATGATTTGTGAATCAGATTGGATGCTGTAAAACGTCATATTAAAGGTGACTAAACAACAATATTTGCACCAGGATTATCTCAGGGGAATTCATATGCTGTTATACCTGTGAGATGCCTTTCTGTACAGGCAATGAGTATGTTTCACAGTCTGCTCCTGCTGCAACAATTCCTATTAATGAGCAACTCTTTTCAGCTGAGCCATCCCCAGTCATATTAGACCCTGCTGAGGTTTATCTGAATTCTACTGGAGGGTTATGGTTTTGTAGCTAAAATATTGCAATTGGGAGAAAGTGAAATGGAGAGTCAGGTGTGGTGCAAAAACATGTTTCAGAAGGAAATATTATTCTTCACAATCACAATGCAAGTGAGATAAGCTGCGCACACATGAGCCCATAATAATATGTGAGTTTCACCCAAACACAGGGAATGGATTGAACATTAACTGATATTACAGTTTCCAAAGAACTTTCAAATCAATCTGATGAAATAAATGTGTTTAGCAAGGCTGCGAGCTACAAAACTGATATACACAGCTGTCATTTATTGGGTCCAGGCACCGGCAAATGGATTAACCCCTTCACACACTGGAAACCAACAGATCAGCAGTTGTTAGTAGGCACATGGGAGACAGAGTAGCAACACCTATTGTGGGAATAATCTGGGAAGGGAGTGTGACTGTGGGATAGCAGGTATAGTAGGGAGAGATGGTGCCTATAGTAACAGTGGATAATAGTCTCTGGGAAGGGAGTGTGACTGTGGGATAGCAGGTATAGTAGGGAGAGATGGTGTCTATAGTAACAGTGGATAATAGTCTCTAGGAAGGGAGTGTGACTGTGGGATAGCAGGTATAGTAGGGAGAGATGGTGTCTATAGTAACAGTGGGATAATAGTCTCTGGGAAGGGAGTGTGACTGTGGGATAGCAGGTATAGTAGGGAGAGATGGTGCCTATAGTAACAGTGGGATAATAGTCTCTGGGAAGGGAGTGTGACTGTGGGATAGCAGGTATAGTAGGGAGAGATGGTGCCTGGAGATGGAGTGGGATAACAGGAATAGTAGAATGTGTTGCATAATACAATTATATAATGGAAGGCAAAATACAACGAGATATTAGTAACACTTTATATAAACTGCTTATTACAGTCCCCACCTACTTACCTGTCATTCTATTTGAATGTGTAACATGGTACGGCTCAGTCAGTGAATACAGAAGACACGGAGGCACATGGAGCACCTCACATACAGAATATCATAAACCCGTTTTATCAATAAAATGACAGTTGCTCTTGTTTTTCAGTCGCATTATTCACATAAAGTCATAGATTCCAGCCGAGTCACTTCGCTTCCGCGTGTGCAGAACAGAGATCAGAGTTCAAGGCCTTATGTATTAATGCTTATTTTTCAGACAAATTATTTGTAAAGCATTAAAAGGAAGATAAATAAAGTCTAGAACATTGGGTCGCTGATTTCCTCGTGTGATTTATTACCCCAGGTGACACATGGACAATGGCGTTGTCCTTCAGGCATGGATACTATGTATTTAACATGACTCACAACCAGCAAATCCTTATCTCGGGGACAAAGGCATGGCTCATAATGCTTTTTTATTTGGATTTGTAAAGCCTCGTACTTGAAACAAGTATGAAAAACACTTTGGGATGAATGGCGAATAAAAGCACTTTATCATTGCAGCCCAATAGAACATTCTTCAAAGTGTGTTTCATCCAGGTTTATTCACAATATTACAACTCAGATACTGTATAATTAATGACTGCATTTAGGCACCCAGATATTTAATGTTGATCTAAGATTTAGAGGCTGATTTATTAAAGAGCCATTCATTTACAGTCAGTACTCAGGGTAGCTAAACAGCAGCATTGAGCAGTAACGCCTGTCTGCAAACAATATATGGGGAGAAAGGTTCCAGAACTGGCACTCCACGTGTTAACCTAACTGGCACCCCATGTGTTACCCTAACTGACACCCCAGAACTGGCAACCCATGTGTTACCCTAACTGATACCCCAGAACTGGCACCCCATGTGTTATCCTAACTGATACCCCAGAACTGGCACTCCATGGGTTAATTTAAGTGATACCCAAGACCTGGCACCCCATGTCTTACCCTGACACTCCAGAACTAGCACCCCATATGTTACCCTAACTGACACCCCAGAACTGGCAGCCCATGGGTTGCCCTAACTGACACCCCAGAACTGGCAGCCCATATGTTACCCTAACTGACACCCAGAACTGGCAGCCCATGAGTTACCCTTACTGACACCCCAGAACTGGCATATTGTGAGTGCTCCTTACATTGTGTCTGGGCAGCATGCAGCCCCTAAGATCTTGCCACCCTAGGCCTGGGCCTTTGTGGCCTCATCACAAATCCGGTCCTGGATCTGCTTGAAGTTTCATACACCTCTTACCTGAACCCACACCTGGGAGCCACTTTCTTCCACATGCCTAAAACTCACACAGGCAGGAGTCAAAATAGGCCCTGGCATTCCAATTTCCAAGTATACAGAGACCCAAACAGTCCCCAATAAATAGTAGACAAGTCGCATGGGACTTGGGTCAATGTTCTCATCACTAATTCCAATATTTCATCATTGTCCCCAAAATAAGAAGCTGGGAACTTATTTATTTTGGACACACACAAAGAGCCAAGTTACCCTTGTCTGACCTGTGGGGTTATTTTTTTGATGGAAGCAAATTCTCGCTAATCCATTCATCGCTAATAAGAGATATGCTTTACCTTCCCTCAGTGGAGGACCAACACCCAACTGCAAGACAGCAGCACAGAGTAAATCCATATTACCCAACCAAGCTTGTTTACTTACAAACCCATTAACCTGTCTTGGTCAGGCTCCAGCCCACAATTACACCTCCTTACTCAGTCCTAGTCCCCACCCTTAGTAATAACATCAGTGCTGCTGCCTGAGGATTGTCCTCCCTATTTTGCACATTGAATAAGTTGCAGATGTTGGCCTTTGTGCTGCCTGAGCCGAGCTCTCATTACATCTGCCAAACCGCAGAGATAATTCTGACATTTTATGGTTCCTGGAATCAGAAGATACTGTGAGACAATAAAGAGAAGGCTATATTATTCACTTAGAGGCAACCCGCAGCCTGCTCTTTTATTGCATGTTGGGCAATTTGACTGATTATCTGCTGCAGGTTCATGATCAATCACTTGTAGATTTTATTGTGCTACTAAACATTGGCTGGACTTTGTGTCTGTTCTATGCTAAGGTGGATAGAAAAGAATTGCAGAACTAACACTGATTTGTGCCTCGGAGTGAGGTCACCAAGAGGTAATTGAAAGTCCAGACACAAGACACAAAATATTTCATGGAATGGGCAAAGATAACATTTTCAATAAGGAAGCATCAGAGCTGTGATGTCCCTCATGGGAATGACTCTTCAGATCGACAAGTTATGTAGCTGTGGTTATGAGTTACATTGTAGATCACAGCAAAAATTCCACATCAGACAAGTTGCACTTTGTTTGTGATTAGCCGCAACATGTTATTGCACCGTAAAAGTTAAATGTACTTTGAGGTTGGATGTCAACACTGAAACACCAAGTTGAGGGAAATTCCATTGTGACTTCACGAAGATCAGTGGAAATCTATGGCCACATGTAGAACCTGATCATAAAGCCTGGCCATACCCAATACAAATTATTATTATTACTATTATTAATATTATTATTATTTATATGTAGTTTTAGAGCACCACCATGTTGCACAGATGGGACAGATACAGTATGTGCATCAACCAGGCTAGGAAGTCCTCTCCACAAAAAAGATGGGGGCAATACACAGAAAGAAAGGGACAAGGCCATAAATTTGGCTCCATGCATTGCACCTTAATTTTTTGTGTTGCCCCATGCTCCTTTATACTAATTTGTGGACAGAGTACAGTGAACCTGGATTTAGAAACAGAATCAAGAGTAAGAAGCTCATTGGTGGCTGGAACCTAAGAGGATGTGATTATCCCCTACTTTTGGAGCTTCTCCACCAGCCATAACTCTCCACTTATCACTAAGCCATAACCGTCCATAGGGTTCCAATCAGCAAAGAAGAGCACCAATTTAAAGGACAGGTCAATCAGTGTAATCAATGGGGGGTCCCTGGGAAATAGAAACCCCCTACTTATTTCCTTGTCCTTTGAAGTTCACAACATGGTCTGCTGAGCATGTATTGGAGGAACATGATGGTAGGGAATAAAACTGGTTTTTAAAAATAAATGATTTAAATAAGTGTGAATATTTTAAGTTTTGTGAAGGGGATTGTCCTCTTGTAACTAAAAAGTAGACATAAGATGAAGGGAATAGGGTGAGGATAAAAGAAGCTAAAAGATTTCAGAGTCCGTGAAAGTGAAAGTAAGGCACTTTGTGGGAAGTAATACCTGGGCCAATACAGGTACGGGACCTGTTATCCAGAATGCTCGGGATCTGGTGTTTTCCAGGTAAGGGATCTTTCCATAATTTGGATCTTCATACCTTAAGTCTACTAGAAAAACATCTAAACATTAAATAAACCCAATTGGCTGGTTTTGCTTCCAATAAGGATTAATTATTTGTTAGTTGGGATCAAGAACAAGGTACTTTATTATTACAGAGAAAAATTTGGATTATTTGGATAAAATGGAGTCTATGGGAGACAGCCACACTGTAATTCAAAGCTTTCTGGATAACGGGTTTCCAGATAATGGATCCCATACCTGTGTTTGATTTTGACTTGACCAGCTAGCTCACTGCCTCATATGGGGGCAGAACAATGGTCTCCATAACCATTAGGTGATTGGGGTTTAGTCAGAACAATTTATTCCAACTGAAGCTCCAATTGGTCAAATACCAAGTCTGCCCATGATTGGTTCCCTTCTCTTTGGTCTTTTCGGGCTCCTTGTGTGATTGAGGTCATGAGTTTGAGGGATTTGGTCAACCGTGTCCAACACTTGGGATGACTTTATATTCTATAAAAATGATGTGGAGACAAGAGCTGAAGTGAATCTTGGTCTCCCTATTTCTTTTGCCATTAACAATCCAAACAATAAAACTATGTAACTAGACAGATCTTGTTTCATGTTTCTTACACACAGTTATTACATCACATGGGGTTTTATAGTCTTTCTGCCCCAGGCTAGGAACATGACAGAGAGGTTGCACGTTTAAAGAATGATTTCCACATTAGCAAGGAGATTGGAACATTGAACCACATCACTGGCCTGCATCTGATTTGGCTACTCAAGTGGTGGTCCAGACCTCTCTGAACTGAGCAAGGCTTGGAGAACATGGTAGGACTATGCAGTGGGCAATTAGCAACATGTTCAAGGTAGTCGCATCTCCTGTATCCCCAGTGTCAACAGGTGCACTTGTTCTTGTGTGATTCAACAAAGGGGATGGGATTTATAATCAAATAAGTGCAGGCTCTGCCTTATACAGTATAAACCCTAGTGGCTACTTAAAGGAGAACTAAACCGTAAAAATAAATGTGGCTAAAAATGCCATATTTTATATAGTGAACTTATTGCACCAGCCCAAAGTTTCAGCTTGTCAATAGCAGCAATGATCCAGGACTTTAAACTTGTCACAGGGGGTCACCATCTTGGAAAGTGTCTGTGACACTCACATGCTCAGTGGGCTCTGATTGGCTGTTGAGAAGCTAAGCTTAGGGCTCGTCACTAATTATCCAGCAGAAACTGAGCTTCCCCTGTAATAAAAGCTGATGCTACAGGTTTGCTGATTATTAAATTCTGATGCTAATTGCACTGGTTTCTGTGCTGCCATGTAGTAATTATCTGTATTAATGACTAATCAGCCTTATATTGTGACATTTCTATTCTATGTGTACTGTATATTGTGATTGGCTCCCTAAGCTCAGTAAGTGACAGCAGCACAGAGCATGTGCAGTGAATCAGCAGAAAAGAAGATGGGGAGCTACTGGGGCATCTTTGGAGACACAGATCTTTACTGCTAAAGGGCTGTGGTTGCCTTGGGCTGGTACAGAAGCACAAAACATCATGTACAAAATTTCTAGCTACTTCTTTAGTTAGGATTTAGTTCTCCTTTAACTGGGAGTCCCTTTAATTACATATCCCCTCTATTGGCCCTTATCTTATCCTAACCCTTACAATATGAAGCATGCCATCTGTTGCCTATTTTTACCTTAAAGGGATGTTTCACCTTTAAATTAAATTTTAGGGGTTTATTTATTAAACTCCAAATTTATCTGGTTGGGCTTTTTGGGGCAAAACTCAAATTTTTTTTTTTAAAAAATACGTGAATTTTTCGAGATTTTTTAAAGCCTGACGTTGCAAAAAGCCTGAATCTAAAAATCCGCCATCTTAGGTTGTGTATAAGTCTATGGCAGAGGTCCCTATCCTATTTGGAAGTTTCTGTAGTCTGGGCTCTGTGCTGGAATTTCGAGAAAACCCCACGAAAAAATCGTACAATTTTGGTTTTGCTGAATTTTATAGAGTTTTTACCTTTATTGTATTTTTACAATAAATAAGGTAAAATCGGGTATGGGGGTTTGGGCTTGTTTTTTTTTTATTTAAAAAATTAGATACATTTGGTGTTATAGAATGGCCAACTTTTCAATGAGCCTTCATTATTTATTTTGTATCGTTTTTTAACTATTTGCCTTTTTCTTCTGATTCTTTCCATCTTTCAAATGGGGGTCACTGACCCCATCTAAAAAACAAATGCTCTGTAAGGCTACAAATATATTGTTATTGTTACTTTTTATTACTCATCTTTCAATTCAGGCCTCTCCTATGCATATTCCAGTCTCTTATTCAAATCAATGCATGGTTGTTAGGGTCATTTGGACCCTAGCAACCAGATTGCTGAAACTGCAAACTGGAGAGCTGCTGAATAAAAAGCTAAACAACCTAAAAAAAAACCCACAAATGATAAAAAAAGAAAACCAATTGCAAATTGTCTCAGAATATCCCACTGTACATTATATGAAAAGTTAATTTAAAGGTGAACAAACCCTTTCCTGTTTTTATTCAGTTGGCTTCCCATGGTTTGCTCTCAATTTCTGACAGTTTTAAGATAAGCCGGTGTTTAACCTTGGAGCTCCTTTGATATTGCTTTTATTACCGGCAAGTAACATGATCTTGAAAGCCAGAAGTGACATTTGAGTTCACTGACCCGGCCCCTGCCTTATATCTCATTTTATCATCTTGCAAACAACACGTTTCCAGTAGATTTATGTCATTAACTGAATAAGAAAACATTATCCCAAGAATATAGTTAGTGGGCGGGTCATAGCACAGGTCACGTGGCCAGATAATCGAAGGCAAAATGATTCATATCGACAGAAGGACACACAGCCACCAGCATGGAAACACACACAGATCCATATGGAAAAGAGAAACTTCTACAGTTAACCTTTATTTAATCTACAGTTAACCGTTATTAAAATTTGACTTTTGTGATGAAAAGTCTTGTGATCTCCCTTCCCCCCCTTAATTTACATATGTAAATCCTTATTGGGGTTCAGTTCGGCCAGGCAAAAGGATTTGGCCAAATCCAAATCCTGTTGAAAAAGGGCGAATCCCGAACCGAATCCTGGATTCGGTGCATCCCTATCCATTAGCCAATAAGAAATAAGGCACCCCATGTATTAAAACATAAGGTTATTAGAAGAGTAATTATCCATTGAGCATCAGCTGCAGATGTATATGTGAAGAATGCACCCATTTGAAAACTAGAAATATCTTTGATGGACCTCTTCATAGAGTGAGCTTATATATGTTCTTTCTCAGCATGTTTATACCCATGACTAGAAGCTGCCATGTTGCTTTCACTAGTTTTAGCACACTTGTTTGAGCTCAGTGCCCTTAATTTATGACCATCAGATGGAGCTGATCTACGGAGGTGATGATGGACTTCCCTAGGGATGTTCTGAGGTGGGTCTGTAAGGTCTCTTGGCTGCCTCTTGTGTTGGGTTATTTATCTGAAGATGTCATGTATAATTTGGTACCATCACAAAAGTTTTGAATCTACTACCTCATTGTAAGGAATGTCAGATCACGTCTTCCTCTTGGCTTCAACATGAGCCTGAATTTATTATTATAGTCATGTATAAAGAACACTTTACTTACCTTGCATCTGATTTCTCCTTTTATGTACAGGTATGGGATCCGTTATCCTGAAAATTGATATCCAGAAAGCTTCAAATTATGGAAAGGCCGTCTCCCAAAGACTCCAGAATAATCAACATTTTTGAAAATTGTTTCTTTTTTTTACTCTATAATAATACAACAGTTCCTTATACTTGATCCAAACTAAGATATAATTAATCGTATTGGAAGCAAAAGCAGCCTATTGGATTTACATGATTTTTTAGTAGACCTAAGGTATGAAGATCCAAATTACAGAAACATCTGTTATTCTAAGCATTCTGGATAACTGGTCCCATATCTGTATCAGAAAAATTTAAAAATTTGTCTCTTGTGTATTAGCGTGTGACACAACAATCCAATGGTAGGGTATCCCGAACCTAGAACAAACCCCTACGTCCTGGTCATGGCACAGTCTTCTACCTGTAGCAGCCATCTTTGGCTTTGGGAGGAGCCCTCTGCTACTCGGGTGCCACCAGGGAAGAGTTCTAGATGAGCAAAGGAACTGCACGTTAAACGGACTGGGAGAACCAGGAACGTAGTTGGGGTCACAGGCCGGGTCAATACACCAGATGAGTTAAGCAGAACAGTAACAGTAGGCGGTAGAGTAATCGGGGTTTACAAGCCGGGTCAGTTTACTAAACGGGCAGCGCAGTACAAAACAGGAGTCAGAAACATAATCAGGTCATAGGCCAGGTCAAGGGTTAAAAGGATCCAAGAGAATGGTCAGAATTCAGGCAGGGGTCAAAGACAGACAGGACTTGGTCAAAACAGGAAGGGTCAAACACTAGTATACACACAGATAATCACACCCAGGAACTAATAACTAGACCTTTATGTTGGGCAAAGAAAACTACACAGAAAGCCCTTTAAATATTTGAATTTCACGCCGCCGATGACATCACAATCGGCAATTTCTGGATAAATATGGAAACAGCCAAGTAGCGCAAACCCGGGAGTAAGTGCATTCAAGGAGCCGGCGCCAATGAAGATGGAGCCCTCACAGGGAGCAAATGTATTGCTCTCAATACCCTTATACTTATTAAACTTAAAGATTTTCTCAGTAGAAAATTTGTTCACACATTTTAAACTTATTTTCCATTAAGAGTATTTATTACATCTCCCATGAAAGTTGGATCTGCAATATGGGATTCCTAAACTTTTAGGGGCCTATTTATTAAATCTCAAATTTTTCTGTTCGTGTTTTTAAACTCAAATCTTTAGAGGAAACAAAAACTTGAATTTTTCGAGATTAATTATGCCCCAAAGCTGCTACAAATCCCAATCTAAAAATACTCCCTCTCAAACCATTCATGTCGCGGTCGTGTAAAAATCAATGGCAGATGTGTCCCTGAAGATGTTTCTTGACATCGTGATCCGCAATTGTTGGCGTCCAATAATTTGATTAAGTAGAGTTTTTGTGGCGACAATTCGATAAAGTAGAGTTTTCAAAGCATCAAGCGTGCGATGCGAATTGACGCACAAAGTTGTATTTGTGTAAATAAGTAACATTTGTGGATTTGAGTTTAAATAAAAAAATTAGATAAACTCTAGTTAAATTGGCAGGCACGAATTTTCTGCGAATTTGCGTGTTTCACTGCAGGCAAATGAATTTGCAAAACTGTTGCAAAATTTCGCCGGCGTCAAAAAATTTTGCACACACGCCGGAAAGGTTGCTGCCATCAAAACCTTCGCGCGTCAACATTATTCAGACGCCCATTGACTTTCTTTCTTTTCAATTATTTTTATTAGCATATTTAAAAACAGAAAGAACAGAAAGATCAGCAAAGCAATAGCCGAGCATAACAATTGTCAATTACATAATAAAAAGAAATATCATGTAGCAATTCATTGTGAACAAAACATCAAATAGGACAATAACAAAATTCATCAAAAAAACAAAACAAAATGATATAGAATAAATTAAAATAAGGTCTTTCTCTCTATCAACAAGCATAAAATATTTGCCCATTGACTTTCATGCCGGAGTCAGAATTGACGCGGGCGTCAAAATCTGCATTTCGGCGTTTCTTGAATTTCTCGGGAAATTCAGTAATTTTTCAGGCGAAACGGGACAAATTCGTCCATCACAAATAAACTCCCTCAATGTTAAATTTGAGGATAAAGAAATGGGGAATTATGGGAGATCAATAACCTCACAAGGCTGATGTAAAATGAATATCCTGAATTCTGCAGCCTTTCCCCTGTCCTTCATATTCAGCAACTATTAAAGGAAAACTATACCCCCCAAACAATGTAGGTCTCTATAAAAAGATATTGCATAAAACAGTTCATATGTAAAATCCTGCTTCATGTAAATAAACCATTTTCATAATAATATACTTTTCTAGAAGTATGTGCCATTGGGTAATCATAAATAGAAAATTGCCATTTTTAAAAATAAGGGCCGCCCCCTGGGATCGTAGGATTCACGGTGCACACAAACATACCAACAAACCATACATGTTAGGTCACATGAGCCAATTAACAGACAGAGTTCTGCCTTTTGCTTCCTCACTTCTTCCTGTTCTAGTTAGAGCTGCAGTATTTCTGGTCAGGTGATCTCTGAGACAGCACAGAGACCATCACAAAATGGTGGCTCAAGGCAAGAGATGTAAAAGGGCAATATTTACTTAAATATATATTCCAGTTTGGTAAGATTCTTTAATATGCCACTTAATATGCTATGAACTATCTGTTGCTTAAGTGTTCATTTTGGAGGTATAGTTTTCCTTTAATGTAAAGCAGCAATGATCTCGTCTGCACAGATCCATAATGTACGAAACCTTCTGGATGAACATCAAGAAAAATTCAGGCTGCACCTCCTCTGAAAACTGCCACAATGGGGAACTCATTATTTTGTTCTGCTAAACGAATGTACTTTGTGTGACAGTTTGTGTGACAGCAGAATGCTATGTTATCACTCAGCGTTTACATGGGACTGGGGAAGAGGAGGAAATTCAGCTTTTTAGGGCTTGAAAATGACGGTGACGTATTTAACTAAAGACTTTTGTTACAAACATTAATTTTCTTGGATAAATGGTATAAATAAAACACATGTTTTAATATATACAGAAGCATCTAATATTTTACTGTTTTTACTTTGTAGCCTTGAGATCTTGTATTTGAATCTAATGTTATCTCTGTGGAGTTTGTATATTGTCCCTTTGCCTGTGTGGGACTCTCAGCCGTCGCTGGGTTTGTATCATATTTAAAAAAAGACACAGCCGGGCAGCTGCATGGGTAAGATTAAGAAAATTGGGGTCTGATTTTCAATAAGCCTCAGTACCAAACTCCTTGGTGACTTGCAGCTGAGTGCTTTTATATGGTCTCCCCTCAGTGACTTCTAATATCCTTATCATTTACAGTAGGGGGTACATTATCCCTTATAATACATGAGTGATACTCAGAGTTCCCTGTATAACTCAGCCTGCAGCCTTGTGCCTTTATATGGTCACAGAACAACCCCTCAGTGACTTCTATTGTCCTTATCATTTACAGTAGGGGGTACATTATCCTATATAATAAAGTCCAAGTGTCTCTGCGTCCAGTCCCTGTGTCCGTGGAATTCGCTACTGCGCATGTGCCCCACAGACCGTTAGCTGCTGGAATTACCTGTCCGAAGAGAGGATCTGCCGCCTGCCACCTGAAGAGGATCCACCGCCGCCTGAAGAGAGGATCCACCGCCGGCGTCTGAAGAGAGGAACCACCGCCGCCAAAGGAGAAGAAAAAGCCACCGCAGAGGAAGAAGACGTCACTAAGGAGAAACTGCGTGAAAGGGCCCAGGCGAACTTGACAGGTAAGTCCCACTGGCCACCAATGTTAACCCCCCTGGCCACCAATGTTAACCCCCCCTGACCACCAATGTCAACCCCCCTGGCCACCAATGTTAACACCCCCCTGGCCACCAATGTTAACCCCCCTGGCCACCAATGCCCCCTGGCCACCAATGTTAACACCCCCTGGCCACCAATGTTAAACCCCTGGCCACCAATGTTAACACCTCCCTGGCCACCAATGTTAACAAGTACCTCCTGTACCAATGAAACGTATGAGGAATTTCTGCCACATACGATGATGCTTTGTATGTATTGCTTCATGTGAGGCTCATCATATCAGTTCCTTACAGGCACAAGCCATATGTTCAATATTTGGGAGTCAGCAGTAAGAAAACTGGAACAAACAGTGATCTTTTTCGCAGAAAACCAGTATGAGTATGGCCTGTGTTGCAATAAGGCCCAGCTGGTGGTATGAGTTCCTTAAACTGGTCTATTAGTCAGCAACCCATTCATGTTGACAAGTGTAAATGTGGTAGTGTTGTTTCTAAAGAGGTTTATTTGGTAGGCAACGCCCAAATAAATTTAATATGTTCCAGCATTTGTATGAGCCAAGGCATCACAGGTATAATGAATTACAGTGATTCCCAATAGTGTCTCTGGATGTTGTACACCACCCTCTGTGATGTTGCTTTAGGCCAGACCCAATTCTCCTGGCAACACCCAGCATGCACCCAATATGTTTAAAGGGATTCTATCATGATGTTTATGGTATACTAGATTCAATTGTTTTCATTGCAAGTAATTCATTCTACCATTTAAAATTGTATTCTTGAACCAATAAATGTATTTTTTAAGTTGTAATATGGTGTATAGGCAGCCATCATGGGGCATTGTGCCTTGAGCTTTTAGAAAAAGCCAGAACTTCAGGATGAAACTGCTTTCAGATAAGATATTGTTTCTCCAAGGCAATGTTACTTGGGTCGCTGTGGGACTAGGATTTTTACAATTGAGTGCAGGTGTCAGGGAGTTGTTATCCTATTACCTTCCCATTGTTCAGCTGATGAGCTGCTGGTGGGAAGGAAGGGGGTGATATCACTCAAACTTGATGCAAAGCAGTAAAGAGTGACTGAAGTTTATAAAAGCACAAGTGACGGAGGGCACCTGGGAAACTTATAACATGTCTAGCCCCATGTCAGATTTCACAATGAAATATGAAAAAATCTGTTTTCTCTTTTGAAAAACTGTTTTCAATGCAGGATTCTGCTGGAGGAAAACTATTAAAAAGTAACAAAGAAGAAGGCGCACACCTTTAAATTTATAATACGAGGTGCTAATCCATAGGACGCTCCCCTTTAGGGTCTCCAAAACTGGCATATAAATAATTAAAAAAAAGGATTGCACACTCTGTTAGCAAAAAAATAAAGTGTTTATTACAAAATAAATAAGCCCAAAAAAGGCAGGAGGAGAACTATTAACTGATGCAATTTGGAAAAAAAAAAACATATTTTCGTATGACAGAATCCCTTTTAAATCCACATTTTACACTCTCTCCAATCCACTTTTTCCCATGTTTGGTTCATCAAATTGTCTATGGCTGGCAGGACCAGGACTAACATTGATCATATTACTGCATAACTGCCTGAATGAGCCCCAACCAGATTTTGATTGGGAAGCAAACTCACTAAACGACAAAGCGCCTAACGCTAGCGTGAATGTGCCAGCGTATCGCATTTTCGTTAATTCGCCGATTCACTAACTGACGCTGGCGTAAATTTGCTACTGTTACTTCGCACCCTTATGCCTGGCGAATTTGCACAACGGACATAACTACGCAAATTTACTGACGCGCAAATTATTCTGAACGCTACCTTTTACGCCAGACTTCCTTCGCCACCTCAGACCAGGCGAAGTGCAATAGAGTAGATAGGGATTGCTTCAAAAAAAGTTTACATTTTTTTTAAAACGCTGGCGTTTTTTCATTTTTTATGGGTGATAAAAAAAGATCGAAAAATTTTTTTGGGTTAACCTCCTTCCCCCCTACATTTCCTAACTCATGGCAACTTAACTATACAGTCGGCACATATAAAAATTTTATTTGCTGTTTTGAAGGTTTCCCAGGCTTGTGTAGTGCTGCTACATATACCTCCATTGTAACTTCAATTTGGCGCCGTATGCAAATTAAGCATCGCTAGCGTAACTTCGCTTTGCTCGGCGAATTAACGCTAGCGCAAGTCCGCAACCTTACACTTCCCCTGAGCACAAATTCGGATTTTAGTGAATTTACGTAGCGCTGGCGAAAATTACGTCTGGCTAAGTGCGGCGAAGCGGACGCTGGCGCAACTACGAATCTTAGTGAATTTGCCACCAACTGTTTTGGTCCCACGCTGATTCACGATAAATGAAAGAGCACGGAGCCCCTCTGTGGGCACATCATGCAGTTGGAGTAACTACCTTCTCTGACACTTATTTAGGATAACAGGCACATTTTATGGGGAAAACAGAAAAGTGTAATACGTTTAAGGGAATGGAGCCTGTGCTTAGTACAAACCCACCAACGCAGAGCTCCATTGTCTTGTGTTTCCTAGAGATGCCAAAACATTCAGATCTATAAAGGGAAATATCTGATGTCATTAATTGTTTCCTTCTAGCAAATAAAAAAATGTACAAAAGTGGTTTTGTAATTCTGTATCGTGCCAAGATTAGATGATTAATGGCCTACGTCTATGGAAGGGATGTTGCATTGTGGTCATTCTTTGGTCACGAAATTCCCAGTAAGAGAATAATGAAATTAGGTTTATTTCATTAGAATCTATAAGTGGCAGAGTTTCTGTCTCATTGTTGTTATCAGATGCGGCAGTACAGCAGTGGCACAAGATTCATACTATGACTATATTTCAATTAGCCTTTGAGTGGCCCTGTAATTCCTATGTATTTAAAGGGATCCGGTCATGGGAAAAAATGTTTTTTTCAAAACGCATCAGTTAATAATGCTACTCCAGCAGAATTCTGCACTGAAATCCATTTCTCAAAAGAGCAAACTGATTTTTTTATATTCAATTTTGAAATCTGACATGGGGCTAGACATTTAGTCTGATTACCCGTGTTTGACCCAGCCTGTTCCTGACTATTCTACATTCTGTGTCCTGACCCTTGCCTGCCTACAACAACTCTTCCTGCTTAACCCCTTCATTGACAAGCCGGTTTGACCCTTGCCTGCCTGACGATTCTTGATATCTGCCTGCCTCGACCCAGCCTGTCTGACAATTCTCTTGCCTGCTCCATTTGTACCGTGACCTTCGGCCCAAAAGACTCTGCTAACAGCCGTGCCCCTTTGCCAACCAGAACATCTCACCTTGCACCCCTCGTTAAGTCCAGGTGGCACCCAAGTAAGCTGAGGGCTCCTCCCGAAGCCCAACGGTGGTCACACTACTGGTGAAGCCGAGCCGAGACCAGGGTGCTTGGCACTTGTTCTGGTATTGGGTGCCGGTCGTGACAGGTTCCCTGGTCACCCTATTACACTGGTCTGTGTGCTACAAATAAAAAACAATGTTATTAATATAGAAGGCAATCCTACTTGCTCTAGATTTCCTTTTATATCTAAAGCAGGGGTCCCCAGCCTTTTATACCTGTGTGCCACATTTAAATGTAAAAAGTATTGGGGAGCAACACTAACATGAATACATTTCCTGGGGATACCAAGTAAGTGCTGTGATTGGCTATTTGTTGTTTGGCTATGTGGACTGGTAGCCTACAGGAGACTCTGTTTGGCAGGACACCTGGTTTTTATACAACCAAAACTTGCCTGGAATTCAAAAATAATCACCTGCTTTGAGGTCACTGAGAGCAACATCCAAGGGGTTGGTGAGAAACATGTTGCTTGTTAGTCACTGGCTGGGGATCACTGCTCTAGAGCATGTATAGAAATCGTAGTGTTGAGGACCATTCACCAGCGAATGTGACTGCCCATGCTTTCCCATCTACCTGCTCTTGAGCTTAACTGCTGTGTGAAAATCTTTCATCTGGTCGTGGCATTCAGCATGTTCAACAGTCTGGGAGTTGCGCAACTGTACAGTACACAAGATAACACTGTATCCCATGACAGACATACGTAAAAAAAGAGATAAGAAAGGTAAACTAACGCACAATAATCTGTATAACCTGAAAGCCTTGAATACATAAGTAGGCAGACTGATACACGCACAGAACAATATTTACTCCTTAATTGAACAAAAATACATGGGTGTGAGGCCCTTATCACCTCTACTATTTGTGTTATTAGTTTGTATATATTATATACTGTATATGTGTGTGTGTTTTCTCCTTGCATGGTCTTCCATCTGAAGACAGGATCTCCAACAGTGGTGTGTGCAGTGGTGTGTGCAGTGCTTAGTGCAAGTGTGCCTGAGTGTTTATGGCTGAAGGACAAGGTTATTGTGTTTAAGTGCCACGGATCACAGAGCAGCCCTGAACTTTTGTTCTGTGAACACCGCCCATGTCTAGGGCACCGGGCCAGAAACTGCACCCACAGGAGCATCAGCCCGGTCGAGAGGCAATAAATAACAGTTCAAGTCATGCATTCCCTCGCCTTTATTTTTCTACTTAAAGGGATCCTGTCACCGGAAAACAAGTTTTTTTCAAAACACATCAGTTAATAGTGCTACTCCAGCAGAATTCTGCACTGAAATCCATTTCTCAAAAGAGCCAACAGATTTTTTTATATTCAATTTTGAAATTTGACATGGGGCTAGACATTTTGTCAATTTCCCAGCTGCCCCTGGTCATGTGACTTGTGCCTGCACTTTAGGAGAGAAATGCTTTCTGACAGGCTGCTGTTTTTCCTTCTCAATGTAACTGAATGTGTCTCAGTGGGACATGGGTTTTTACTATTGAGTGTTGTTCTTAGATCTACCAGGCAGCTGTTATCTTGTGTTAGGGAGCTGCTATCTGGTTACCTTCCCATTGTTCTTTTGTTTGGCTGCTGGGGGGGAAAAGGGAGGAGGGTGATATCACTCCAACTTGCAGTACAGCAGTAAAGAGTGATTGCAGTTTATCAGAGCACAAGTCACATGACTTGGGGCAGCTGGGAAATTGACAATATGTCAAGCCCCATGTCAGATTTCAAAATTGAATATAAAAAAATCTGTTTGCTCTTTTGAGAAATGGATTTCAGTGCAGAATTCTGCTGGAGCAGCACTATTAACTGATTCATTTTGAAAAACATTTTTTTTCCCATGAAAGTATCCCTTTAAAGGTAAAACCATAACTGTTCGTGTTACACTTATTGTCACTCTAATGCGCAGTAAAATAGGAGCGCACAGCAAGTGCTCAGAATATTCCCACTTTGCATATCTGCATTTCTATTCTGGAGCAGGAGCTGCCATATGGCCGTAGCACAAAGCTTTAAGAAGTCAGCTGCTAAATGCAATAGAAACACAGGCCAATTACACAATAGGAGTCATTTATATAGACCCTGAATGCAAGAGCAAAAGTGTACCGCTTAAAGGGATACTGTCATGGGAAAACGTTTTTTTTTTTAAACACATCAGTTAATAGTGCTGTTCAAACAGAATTCTGCACTGAAATCTGTTTCTCAAAAGAGCAAACAGATTTTTTTTATATTTAATTTTGAAATCTGACATGGGGCTAGACATATTGTCAGTTTCCCAGCTGCCCCTAGTCATGTGACTTGTGCTCTGATAAACTTCAGTCACTCTTTACTGCTATACTGCAAGTTGGAGTGATATCACCTCCTCACCCCCCCCCCCAAGCAGCCTAACAAAAGAACAATGGGATGGTAACCAGATAGCAGCTCCCTAACACAAGATAACAGCTGCCTGGTAGATCTAAGAGCAACACTCAATAGAAAAATCCAGGTCCCACTGAGACACATTCAGTTCCATTGAGTAGGAGAAACAACAGCCTGTCAGAAAGCAGTTCCATCCTAAAGTGCTGGCTCTTTTTGAAAGCACATGACCAGGCAAAATTACCTGAGATGCACCTACACACCAATATTACAACTAAAAAATACATTTGCTGGTTCAGGAATGAAATTTTATATTGTAGAGTGAATCATTCGCAGTGTGAACTGTGTGATTTAGAAATAAAAACGACACCATAAAAATCGTGACAGAATCCCTTTAAAGAGTTCTGCTGTCTGTGGTCTGGCTGGACTCCCAGGTAATAAATCCAGCAGCAGGTGCAGAGCATGGTCATTAGCTCCTGCCATTGGGCATTTATTGGTCTGTTGGTTAAAAGCAAGAATCTGATTGGTTTGTATGGAATAACAGATTGTGAGCCAGTGCTATAATCTTTATGACATTCCCCCATGATAAGTAATTTTGGCCCAATCCCATCCTAGTATGTAAGGGTCCCAGTTTAGATGAAGGGAGTTCACCCTTTACCCCTCATACCAATAATATACCAATGTTATTCCGCATAGACCTGCAAAGATATTCTCCTTCCTCTTCATAACAAGAAGTGAGAAACCAATCAAAGGGCCGACACTCTCAGTCTGGTTGGAAAAGCAACTAAGCTGCCAACCACAAGAAGGGAATAAAGGTTATGAATGGCTGCAAAACATGAATGGGCCCAATAAAATAAAAGCTGCATATTTCTATGGATGTCTGATGTTACCCATAGCATGCCAGCCAAGGAGCCAGAGTCTACGTCATAAACTCCATCATAAATCAGCGGGTGGAGCTGAGCTGCAAATGATCCAACGACTGGAGTCTGATGGGTGGATATAACATACATATCTGTTCAGCGTGAGTCCAATAAACAGCGCCGGGGTTGAGAAGATATGAATCATCTGAATAATTATTGTGTTTTTTTTTAATGTAAATAAAGAATGGCTTCAATTAAAACAGAGTCGTTCCACCTCCTGAGCTCTTTAGAATCAGTGTGAAAATGAGCCAGTGGGGCTATTGCTTCCTGGTCACATACCTGGGCCACAGAGCTCACTGTCACCCATTCATTAGTGTGAACCTGAGCCCCAATACACAGTATTCTGCTTTTCATGGGACTCTAACACCCAGCCCTGGCAAGGCCCACCAGTCAATTGCAGTGGCGGATTAAGGTGTGCTGTGGTTTATAGTTTATAACCCTAAGTATGTTGTAAAATATAATTGCCTCCTTTTAGGTTATATGTGCTCAGTGCTGTGATGCAATGACTCCCTGTTCTGTGGTTTTGTACTCGGTGTGATCCTTGTTTACACCATCTCACCCTGCAGCTAATGGGTTGGAGTTGGTTTCCAGTAAGTGAAGCTGGTGTTCCTGGGGCCACTCCTCTTTTTTTTCAATTCTAGCCCATTTATTAACACTTTCTTGACTGTGGCTCATTTATCAAAGGATTTCCTACTTTTCCAAGTCTGACTGATGTCCAACTGGATGCCATTGTTTGCCAGGGGCAGAAATTGTTAAAGGCAGCAATGAATTCTAATCAGTTTGGCACATGGGGGACATTTATGAAGACCCAAAAGCAAGGGTACTAAGGGGCACGAGTCTGAAGTGTTGGATGTTTACAAGAGGCAGATGCATCTCTTCCATGTTTGCTGATCCCCTTTCCTTTGCAACTCTTTAGACTCCTTATCTTTGTTAAATGGTCAAAACCATTCCAAACTGACTGTGGGTGCATTACCCTCACCCTTGCATATGAAACTGTTGTAACCATCTTTGCTGCCCCTTGTATTCTAACATTTGTTAATATTTATCCTGATGGACAAAGAATGTAATTTACTGAGTCAGATTGAATGGGGTTGATTGTTTCCCTGGTAGGGAGAAACAGGGAGTGTAGGTACGAGGGGTCATTTTGGGAAGGGAGCATGAGGATGTGTTGGCACAATGGAGGTCTGCCAGGAGGAGGGCACAAGCACTGAGTTACAGGGGTCCCCAACATTTTTTACCCACGAGCCACATTTAAATGTAAAAAAAAGTTGGGGAGGAACACAATCACAAAAAAGTCATGTGAACATGGCCGGAACTAGGGGTAGGTAGAGTAGGCACCTGCATAGGGCGCAAATATGGGGGGGCATACTTTTAAGGGGATTTTTTTCCTGTTTTTTTTTTTTAAACCTTGGTTTGCTTTGCCTTTAAAAGTTTTTCAATTTTATAAACTGCCTGTTTCAACCCCCTCTTGCCCGTGATTCATACTGTGGGCAGAAGCACTTCCCACCTTCCTCTTGGCTGCTGCTGGCACAGATACATATTTGGGGGCAATATGATAGAGTTTTGGCTACTGTTGGCACAAGTACATATTTGGGGGCAATATTGTTGCTTTTTTGGCTGCTGCTGGCAAAGGTACAGATTGGGGGCAATGTGAGTGATTGGCTGCTGCTGGCTCAGGTACATGGGGCAATATGAATAGTGAGGTGGTAAATGTAATGCAATACTGGTGGGGGGGGCACTGATTGAAGCCCTTGCCTAGGGTGCCAAAATACCTTGGGCCGGCCCTGCCTGTGAGTGTCAAATAAGTGTTATAATTGGCAAATTGGTATTCTACAGGAGGCCTACAGGAGGCTCTATTTGGCAGTACACCTGGTTTTTCCTGTTCAATTCAAAAATAAGCACCTGCTTTAAGGCTAATGGGAGAAACATCCAAGGAGTTGGTGAGCAACTGGGTTAGATGTTCTTGACCAAAATCCACCTGTCAACACTGATGGCAGGTGAAAGAATGGGCCAGATTGGGCTTCTCTACAATGGCTTGTGTGCCACGAGCTTTATGATCCCATTTGTGGCCTAACATTTGGTCAGGCACCCCCTGCGCTTCTAATCTGTTTACTATTACTTTTATTGCTGTGGTGGTTCAAGAACCCATTTGTGGTCCAACATTTGGTCAGACACTCCCCCGACTTCCTAATGAGATTGCTATTACTGTTATTGTTGCAATGGGTGGAGGAACCATAGCAAAAACCCTTCTCCTGTTGGTTGAGCAAGTATGATGAAAAAGAGTATGAGCAGATCTTCTAATTGAAGTCAAATGAAGTTCTCTTTAACCTTAAATACAAATAAATAATTTAGATATGTATCTAATACAGAGGCGTGCTCTACATGTTTTGTTTCTGTTCCTTGTGAAGGTGGCTCTGTACATGTACCAGTATTCTGATTGGCTAGATGGTCTAGATCTGTGACTATAAAAATGCAAAAATCAGCCATAGCTATGTCTTTTTAATGCTCTATCTGGATAAAAGTTCAGTCTAGCACATATCTAAGGCCTACACAAGATACTTTGGTGAGTAACGACGCTCGTGAGCCACTTCTTGGGGACCACTGTCTTAGGATGTCTCAAAATGGACATAGTACATGTGGGTAATGTTTTGCAACAGACCCCTTCAAAAGAGCACGCACTCCACAGACCAAGGAAAGCGATAAAACTGGCAACTTTTATTTAACATATGAAAAATCTGTAAATACACGTAGTCATAGGTCAGCACCCATTTATTGTGAATTGCAACATACATATTGCTTCGAATTTTGGACGATAAAGCTCTATCTTGACACTCAAGAACTCTCAGGTATTACATAAACAGGACTTCCCCTACCCACGGCTTGCCTGAAGCTATACTTTAGAAATGACAAATGCTTTCATGTTCCTTTTAATGCAGAAAACATCTGAAAATATCCGCAAATAATGTCAAACTGACTGGCTCTGTTGTCACTTGTCTGCTGTATTGCTCCATGTAAGTGCAACTAGTGTATATGTATGTATATATATATATATATATATATATATATATATATATATATATATATACACATTTTTATATTTTCCAGATCATGTTGTGACTTTTCACATAGCATAAACCAACACCATTCCTAATGGCCACTTAGATTACAAAGAAGTCTGATCAAAGAGGGCATAGTAGGGTGCTGGTTTTTAATATCAACCTTGACAATAAATATTCTTGTTCTGGAGGCTCGGAAGATTCCCTGGGCCTTCTTGTACCACTGGGATTTTCCTTTGTCTTCCCTTCCTTTCCATCGGATCACGCTTGGCCATGTTATGATAACTTCATCTATGTTTTCATAATTCATGTTTTGGGAGTAGTGCCCCACCACCAATCAAGCACATTGCCTGTGATGTTCTGTATATGTGCAGCCTCTATTTACTTGTTGGTACTGTCATCAAGGTATTGATAATCAAAATATAATAATATAATAATTATATAATTGTAATTACAGGAATATACATATAATTATATAATTGTAATTACAGCTCAATAGCCTGTGGTCTTACTTAAAAATAAAACTGAGGTAAGAGGGGCCTTTTCACCACTGGGGTGGTTTGCTGGTGGTGGTTGGTTTGTTGGTGGGCCCTTCGAGTCAGGTTCTTTGGTTGGCCCCATGTACCCCAGCCTAATAATAAACCCACCTGTCAAAACATTAGTGTCTACTCAGGCACTCAGGAACAAAGTTAAGAACTTAGTCTTGAAACACCATAGGATATCTAAATTCTCAGCTAGATACACTCTAGTGTGGTGGGCAGTTGGCTTTGATAAGGAACTAGTCAACAAGCAGTCAACTCATCTAGGAATCCTGGATAAATAATGACACAATGTTCTCAAAACTGAAACCTCTCTCTCCAAAAGTCCTCCTGGCCAAGCCACTGTACACCCATAGTTGTACTGCTGAAGAGCTCTAATTACTGCTCCATCAAATATTATTATATCACTGTCAGCATTTGAGACTAAAGTAGGCAGTGCGCTCAGGGGTAGCGTAAGGTTGCGAAGTTGCGCTAGCGTTGATTCGCTAAGTAAAGCGAAGTTACGCTAGCGAAGGCTAATTTGCATACGGCGCGAAATTCAGATTTCAATGGAGGAATACGTATCAGCACTACAAATGGCTAGAAAACCTTCAAATCATCAAATAAAAATTTTATTTTGCCCTACACATGTGCCCACTGTCTAGGTAAGTTGCCATGAGTCAGGAAATGTAGGGGGGAAGGAGGGGAGCCCCAAAAATTTTTTCGATCTTTTTCAGCCTTACTTTTTTTGAAACAATCCCTATCTTCTCTATTGCGCTTCGCCAGGTCTGAGGTGGCGAACAAAGTCTAGCGTAAAAGGTAGCGTTCAGTACACTGCGCACGTTAGTGAATTTGCGTAGTTACGTCGCTAGCGAAACTTCACCAGGCGTAAGGGTGCGAAGTAACACTAGCGAAACTACGCCAGCGTTCGTTAGTGAATTTGCGCAGTAACGAAAATGACAAACGCTAGCGAAGTAACGCTAGCGTTCGGCTCTTCGGCGCTTAGTGAATTTGCCCCTTTGTGTTTGCTCAAACTTCTGACAGGCCCGCAAGGAGGTGTGAGCCCTGGTACAATTGCACCCCCTGCTTCCCCGGTAGTTCCGCCACTGAAAGTAGGTGCAAAACTATTTTATATTCCTTTGTAGAACTCTTTGCTACCTATCTTCAATCAACACTAGTAAATAAGCAGGGAATTGGCTGTGGTGGAACTAAGGCTAGTTAGGGTCTGGAAAATGCAACTGATTAAGACAAACGTCACCATCTTGTTGCAATGACATAGACAGCAGCTGTAGTTTTATACTGAGATGATGCAAAGCAGCTGTGTAATTCCCTCAAGCAGCCTGAAGAATTTTTGCAAAATGTACTGTGCTTAGAATAAACTGAAAATAAACTTGTCAGAGTGAAGGTACCCACAATTTCCTGACAAAATGCAGGCCCCTTAATGTGGATGATTGTCAGATTCCATTTAAGAACTAACGGAAGTTGAATTCTTATATATTTTTTAATTCTGATGATAGAGCACAACATCTATCATGTGGGTTACCTAATAAAACATCCAAAATTGGCCCCAAGGTCCATCAACACAATCCCCCATTGATGGCAATGGAAATCATGTGATAACACACTACTGAATTTCATACAAAACCCACACAAAAGTGACAAGTTAGGGCATAATCCCATCACCAGTGATTGGGGCAAAACATCCCCCATGTCATTTGAATTGTGCCACAGTCCTGAGGGAATAGTTAATGGCATTATCAGCCTACTGATAAAAACAGCTATAGACAGGACAGTGAGAGACAGCACAATGGGTGGGAGAGTAGAGATTGGAAAAGGAACAAATTAACAGGTAGGACAGGTTACAAACAGTGAACAAGACACAGGATGACAGATTGAAAAGGTAGGAAAAATAGGGTAATAGACAGGATAATGTGTGGGAGATGTTATTGCTTAAGACAAACAAATGGTATTTGGTAGTGGAGAAGTGTGTATAATTTCAGTAGTCCCATTCATTTCAGTATTTCAGTTTTTTGGCTAAATGAGTCACAGGACAGTAGGTAGGAAAAAAGGTGGGTAAGATAGGACAGTAGGTTGGAGAGGGGGTTGATACACAAGATAGTAGGTGATTGAGAGACAAGACAGTTGGCTGGAGAGACAAGATAGTTGGCTGGACAGGTTGATGAGACACTGGTCAGTAGGCTTAAGAGGCGGATGAGACTCAGCACAGTAGGTAGGAGAAGTGGATGAGGCTGAGGACAGTAAGCAGGAAAGCTGGATGCGATACTGGACAGTAGGCCAGGTGGAGGAGACTCAGAACAGTAGGTTGGAAACATGGGTGAGGCTTAGGACAGTAGTCTGGAGAAGTGAATTTGACAAAGGATAGTAGGCAGGAAAGGTGTATGAGATACTGGACAATTGGATGGAGAGCTGGATAAGACACATTAGGTTGAAGAAGTCGAGACAGAGGACAGTAGGTTTTAGAAGTGGATGAGACACAGGGCAGTAGGCTGTAGATGTTGATGAGACACAGGACAGTAGGTTGCAAAAGTTGATGAGACAGAGGACAGTAAGGTGGAGAAGTTGATGAGACAGAGGATAGTAGGTTGGAGAAGTTGATGAGACAGAGGATAGTAGGTTGGAGAAGTTGATGAGACAGAGGACAGAAGGTTGGAGAAGTTGATGAGACAGAGAACAGTAGGTCGGAGAAGTGGATTAGACACAGGACAGTAGTTTGGAGAAGTGGATGAGACAGAGGACAGTAGTTTGGAGTTGTGGGTGAGACACAGGACAGTAGCTGTAGACGTTTATGAGACAGAGGACAGTAGGTTGGAGAAGTTGATGAGACAGAGGATAGTAGGTTGGAGAAGTTGATGAGACAGAGGATAGTAGGTCGGAGAAGTTAATGAGACAGAGGATAGTAGGTTGGAGATGTTGATGAGACAGAGGACAGTAGGTTGGAGAAGTTGATGAGACAGAGGACAGTAGCGTCACAGTAGGTTGGAGAAGTTGATGAGACAGAGGACAGTAGTTTGGCAAAGTTAATAAGACATAGGACAGTAGGTTGGAGAAGTGGATTAGACACAGGACAGTAGGTGGGAGAAGTTGACGATACAGAGGACAGTAGGTTGGAGAATTGGATGAGACACAGGACAGACAGGAGAGTTCACTGCAAGTAATAATGCATGTCTGTTAATTCTAAATTTTTGCATTCAGATTCGATTACAAATTTAATTACCGCAAATCTACTGTAACACTTTAAAATTCCATCTGGGCCATGCATCCAAATAGAAGAGCAAGTAACTGAAAAACTTCCAGAATTTGGCAACGCTCAGAAAATATTTGTGGCTTTAAATTTGTGTAGAAAGATGTCATCCATTTTATAATTAATGACACTACAAGTTCATTAGAATCATAACATATTATACAGTATATACAAAAGAGCTTTTGGACTGTTTGGATTGCAGAATTCTTTTGCAGTCCCCTTAGCACATAACAGCATTACAGATATATAGAAACAGAGTAACAGTCACCCTGCTATAGTTCCAGGGGTACCCAGGGCACAAATAATCACTCACCCCAAATCTCCCCCTAACTGGCCTTCAGACTGGGCCCCCTTAGCTCATAACAAGGTTACAGATATATAGAAACAGAGTAACAGTCACCCTGCTATAGTTCCAGGGGTACCCAGGGCACAAATAAGCACTCACCCCAAATCTCCCCCTAACTGGCCTTCAGACTGGGCCCCCTTAGCTCATAACAAGGTTACAGATATATAGAAACATTGGGGTAACAGTCACCCTGCTATAGTTCCAGGGGTACCCAGGGCACAAATAAGCACTCACCCCAAATCTCCCCCTAACTGGCCTTCAG